>NW_020955686.1:499462-500927 GCF_003031625.1 Empidonax traillii
TCGTCGTGACGGGGGTTGGATATCCCCCTGCCCTCTCCGGCTCCCGGCCGCGGCGCGGAGGCTGCGCGGGGCGGTGCGGGCGGTGCGCGGGTTTCCCGCAGCCCGGGCGGGGAGCGCGGAGCCGGGCGCGGCCGCCCCGCGGCGCGGGGAAGCGCTGGAAGGCGGCTGCCAGAGCCGAGCGCGGTTTCCCCTCCGCCTGCAGGGCCCCTAGCATCCTCATGATAGTGTTAATAATGTGGTGATGATGGTGGTGGTGCTGCCCGTGTGCTCTCGGCGCTGCATGAGGAGGCAGCGGTGGACCTGCGGGTTTCCCGGCAGAAGTTGGCTCCGAAGCCATTCTCGCCTGGGTATCTCCTCTTCTGCGTCTTTCTCCTCCCCTCGCCGTCGGGAGCGAGGGGGAAACCCTTTCACACCCCCCCCACTCCCGCCCCCGGGGCGCCCGAGTCCCCCAGCTGAGCAGAGCCGAGGCAGTGCGGCGGGATGCTGGGCGGGAGGCGCAGGGCCGGCTTCGACTCCGAGGCCGCTGGAACAATCAAACTTTGCATTAGGACGGTGAGAGCTGTGAGGATTCTGTTCCCCCACCACCATCCCGGCCCAGCTCTGCCTCCCATCCCGCTGAAGGAGCATGTCTGAGAGCGCTGAGCATGCTCCTTTGCGGAGATGGAGAGCCTGCCCACACCTGCTGCCAGACTCCCTCCTACCCCCCGGCCCTGATTTGGCTCAGATCATAATAATAAAAATCTATCTATCTGTACGCGGTAAAGAGGGTGGCTCGCTCAGGGGAGGCAGCGGCGAGGGATCGGGCGCACGGGGCGAGCGCAGCGGGGCCAAGCCGGAGGGGCGGGACATACGTATCTCGAGCCGGTGGTGGCGGAGGTAGCGCTTAGAAAAGCGATGGGAGAAGGGAAAGGCTGTATTGTACCTCAGGCACAGCCATCCTCGGCACACCCCCTCTGGGCGCCAGGGCTCATCTCTGGGAAGGTAAACTGGTGAGCGCTGAAGTCCTGCTGAGGGCTCCTTCCCTTCTACAAACCAGACCTGAAAGTACTTCAGCATGCTAGTGTGTAAGACATCAATGACAAATAGGTTCATCCCCCCAGTCTTGCTCGGAACTGCTATAAATCCCCCCAGGGAAAAACACCCCAGGACTGTGACACTGTTTGAGTATTTGAGGTGACGGAAGCGCAGGACGGGAAAGGCGATAAAACAGTTGATTTGCTTGAGAACCGCTGATCCTGACAGCGCTTGCCCGGCTGCCACACCGCAAACGCTCCTTCCCTGAGCTGCCGGGGAGTCCTCTCCCTTCTGCCTCTGCCTTCTCAGGATTCATAGGAGGCAGCTGGCCTGGGGAAGGCAGGAGCGGAGTCTTCCGCTTTAGGAGGGAGAAAAGTTTTATTGTACCGGATTATTTTTAAAGGGTCTTTAAAGAAAATATGTTTATGCTACAAGGGGGCAGCACTTCGTA
>NW_020955686.1:504322-571069 GCF_003031625.1 Empidonax traillii
AACTCATGCTCGAACCTTTCAAAGATAAATCACTCTAATGTGAAGACATTTTTGTGAGTCCCAGTCACACTTTCTTATGATGTCCCTTAACCTTTTGGAGGTTGATAGTGCTTTCCCAGCTTCCTGATTAATCCAGGAGTAAGATTGCTTGTAAAGTATTATGGCAAAAATGTCACGAGAGACTTTTCCTATGAAATCATTTCACATTGTGGTATTTTATATAGATTTTGTAAATCCTTGCCCAACATAACTTGTTTCTGTGTCCTCTAAAGATCCAGTATTCCAAAGGACAAAGATAAGAATTCAAATGTTAATAATAAAAAAGGCACACTGAGTTACAAGTAGAGTCTTTTCTCATAGGGAACATGGAAGTTCCCTGTAGGGAAAGTACTGTCATTTTCTTCTCTCCTTCAAAAGAAACCTGGAGAACATGGGTTAGAAGTTGTACCCTTGCCTTTATTTTGACATCCTTTGTAAACTTAAAGAGCTTACAGAAAGGTTCTTAACACCCTGTTGTACTTTTGGCTGCAGCCATATATAAGTCATTGCAAAGCCAGAATTACTTAACAGTCCAAGAACGAAGACACATTTACCTACTAAGCCATCTGATCCTCTGCTTATTCTAAGATACTGTGTGTTAACTCTTTGATCTGCAACAAAACACTTTGTGAAGAAAGATACTTTGAGGTTCCTATCCACAAGCACTGGGTTTTGTTCCTTGTCACAGGAAGGAATGATTGTTGGCTAAGCCTCAATACTGAGATATACAAAATGAGAGGCTGTATTCTCAGAAACAGTACTGCAGCTAATACCACAAGGCCAGATTTACAGAGGTACTATGTCAAAGCAAGCTTCTGGTGTTCAACAACTTTAATAAAAAAGAAAGTATTCTTTCTGTACCTGCCTTGTTATACTTCTAGATAACACCTTGAGGAGGATTGCGTGGTATAAACCCTGTATATTTGCACTGATTGAGAAGTACTATACGAGGACAGAGTATCTTCCTGCAATTTAAAAGTAGCAGTACTTAATTGAATCAGTGCAGTTACATCAGCAGAAGCACAGCAGTGATATGCCTAACAATTGGTGGCACAAGCAGTAGAATGCCTCAGGCATAAAAATCTGGTCTTTAGCCATATGTCTCTCTTTTAGCAGTCCTCTTCAGTTCACGTGGGCAGCACGGTCTGAAATTTATAGGTTCCACCTTCCTGCTCCTACAACTCTTGAACAGACAAATTATGTTAGTGAATGGAAGCTTTCACTATTGAAAATTCACATCCTTTCCAGTTTGTATTAAGGTAATTGTATACATTTACTGGTACCATATAAACTGAAAACAGAATTAATTTTAATTTGTGTTTTCTAAATGCACTGTTCCTTGTACTGTGATCATGGTGGAAAGTGGATCAGATCCACATGAGTATCTTTGTTATTTTCACTCTTCAAAATCAGGTTGATGATACTTCTACTTTTTAGTAATGTCAGTCTTCTTCTACTCAAAATTGTTCATCAGTTGTTTTGAGTTGGATTCAAGAGAGGGGAAAAACTTCCTAACTTCATCCTGAATACAGGCAATGCAGTTGCCCATGTATGTTGGGACCTGTAGTTGAGAAACAAATGCTGTAAACCACTGAAATTACGGGTAGCATTCTTTCCAAATGAAGTTAATCAGTAATAATAAATTATATTATTTCTAGTTAAAGCTAGTTCATGTGCACAAAGCACTCCATAAACAGTTCTGCCCTTTAACTAATTGAAGACAAGTAAATGAACTGTGTTAGAGAAAGGTTTCATGTTTGCTTAACTTAGACTTCCATTTAACAAATTGCCAACATATGTGAAACAATAAAAACTAAAAGTAAAAAATCAATAGTGCCTTTGCTGCTTTATAAGCTAGTGTGTTTCTGCACATAGATCAACAGAGATGACAAAGGTTGAAAGGCAATCTAAAATTTTGTGAGTTACCTATAATAAAGGGGAAGAGAGCTAGTTGAATTAAGCCTCAGAATCCGGGCTTCAGATTTAAAGCCTTTTATGTTGCCTTCAATTTAAAGCCTTATATTGGAAAGGGTGTTAAATCTGAACTCAGACAGGTGCCTAGTTGTCACACATCCAGCCTGCCTGCTCTGTGCTGGGAGGGCTCAGGGCTAGCTCCACTCTGTCTTTCCTGATGGTACTTGAGGCTGGGGCAGAAACATGGTTTGGTTACTGTAAGTAGCTTTGGAAGTAGTCAAGACGTTAACAAGCTCACTATGAGAGCTCCAAGTCCTATGTTTTCTAGGAACATTCATTATTTCCTTTAGGAGCTGCTATGAGGAAGTTACCTACAGTGCAGTGGAGGCTCTGTCCTGGAAAGGAATCCACAAAGACCCCACTTCACTCACCAGGGACCAAACATTTGCAAAGACTTCTAGTAATGCTGCTTAGGCACATCACACTAATGACTAACACATTTGCTTGCATATTTCCCATCTGGACTGAGAGGAGTATTTTAGGATTTATCCTGTTTAGGGGCATTCATATTCATCCACCAGATATATCAAATTCTCCTGAGGACTGAGATCTAATGAGGGTGCTCAAGGGTGATTTCTTTGCAGACATTGATTTCAGCATACAAAAGTGACCCCAATGGCTTTCACTTGATAAGTGGCCAAATGAGGTAAAAATTGCCTGGGTCTTCCATTTAATGTGATTTTTTTACTATTAGTTTAAACTACATATATTTTAAACAATAAAATGAGACTGTAGCACAATTTGGAGAGGTTGTTTCTATTTTGAAGAAAAGATTGACCCAATTTTTTGTATTCAAAGTGATTGCTTGGTCATCATAGTCCAGTAGAACATTTAAGAATGTCAGTTGCAGTTAGTAGGGAAACTTCTGTCAAGGTTGTAAGGCTTTGGGAGACATGCAAGATTTTAGTCTGGGTTTTTTTTTAATTCTTTTTTTTCTACTTTTTGGGTAATTTGTTGTGGGTAATTCAAGAGTCTCCCTACTGAGCAGGCTGGCTGTAGTAAATCCCATTCACTGTGTAATATATGTGTGTAAGGAAGGAAGTTGAGTAATCTATACCTTAATAAATGGCAGAGAGGATTTCAGAATGCATTATAAAGAGACTGGAAATTTTTTCAAGAAGACTACTTAGCCTTAAAGCTGAAACTCATGGCATCATTTATTACTTTCAATAGTTTGAAAATTAGCTCTGAGTAAGTACAAACTAGGAGACGCTCACTACAAAAATCCACTCCTCCAAAACAACACAAAATCTAATCTTCGCAGAAGTTTTGAAGAGTTATGGCAAAAAAGACAAAAAATTGAGACCAAAATTCATCTGTGTTTTGTTTTGCTTGAGTTATATACAACAGATGGTAAACACTTTGTAGAAGTCATAAGCTGAGTCCTGTTTGTGGGGTACCTAAGGCATCTACCCTTAGTTCTAGCCTTATACTGTCAGAACCTCAGTTCCCTCTGAAGGTTCAGACAGCTACCAGCACAAAGGCTTGTATCGATTTAGATAAAGTACCTGGTATGTAAATACTGGTAATAATTATCTTCCCTTTTATTTCTAGGATTTAGTCCTATCATGAGACTGCCTGGCTGTGTCAAACTAGCAACAAGCTGATATTGACTCCCCCTTTCTGTAGGAGTTGAGTTGACATCTACTGTTTCAGATGCATATCGGTTTAGAAGTATTTTATCATAGAATCATAGAATAGATTGGGTTGGAAAAGACCTCCAAGATCATCAAGTCCCACCCTTGATCCAACCCCACTGTGATTACATGGCACTCAGTGCCACATCCAGCCTCATCTTAAAAACCTCCAGGGACGGTGAATCCACCATCTCTCTGGGCAGCCCATTCCAATGCCTGATCACTCTCTCTGTAAAGAACTTCTTTCTAATATCCAACCTAAACCTCCCCTGGCAGAGCTTAAGCCCTCTTGTCCTGCTGTTGGGAGAAGAGACCGACTCCTACCTGGCTACAACCTCCTTTCAGATAGTTGCAGAGAGTGACGAGGTCTCCCCTGAGCCTCCTCTGCTCCAGGCTAAACAACCCCAGCTCCCTCAGCCTCTCCTCACAGGACTTGTGCTCAAGGCCCTTCACCAGCCTCATTGCTCTTCTCTGGACCCGCTCCAGCACCTCAATATCCTTCCTGAACTGAGGGGCCCAGAGCTGAACACAATACTCAAGGTGTGGCCTCACCAGCGCTGAGTACAGGGGACGGATCACTTCCCTGCTCCTGCTGGCCACACTGTTCTTGATGCAGGCCAGGATGCCATTGGCCTTCTTGGCCACCTGGGCACACTGCTGGCTCATGTTATGTACCATTTCCCCAATGACTTCTGCAGTTGAGCAGACGTGAGACGAATGCAAAACCTGTCTGTCGTATAGACTCATGTTCTCACTTAATCTTCATGCAGGGAAAATTATTCCTCCATTTCATCAATGTTTTATTAGATTTTCCTGAAAAATCTGGCTGAAGTATATCATTCTTTAGAGACTAACAAGTTAGTTAGCATGTGCTGTTTCCCCAGTACTGGCATTGACATTGTCATTTCTGTAAGTATATTTTGCTTTCAAGGGAGTGAGTTACTATTTTTAGAATTGATCTCATACCTTCCTTCATTTCTCCCCCAACTCATTATGAGGTGCAAGTGAGTATGTGATTGGAAAATGATCTATTTGCCCAGAAGAGACCTCTCCCTTGTTAAGCTCCCTATTTTGTTCAGTATTAATTTAGATGAGGTAGATAATATTCACTGTTCCTGTAAATATGTCATCTACTCAGTCTAGTGAGACCACTTGTGCTGTTGATTAATAAAATTATGGGTATGTGAGTAGTATCTTTGTGTCTCATGATAAAATTTCCATCAAACTGCTGACAGGCATAAAACAGAAGGCACCTTTTCCTGAGGTGCCGTCTGTCCTATTGAACTTGGACTTTTGTAAGCCTTGATCAATGAATGAATCTACCTAACAGGCAGAAAATTGGATTATGATGAGCAGAGCAGAGAGGGAGCACTAGGAGAGCTGTGCTGAAGCCTAGCACCTGATATCTTAAGAATTATAGATTATATTGAGTAAAATTCATTCTGGTCTTGGGCATATGCTGCTGTATCAGATTACAATGCTGTTATTTTGTCATAGACATGCAGAGTTTGCCAGTGCAGTTTTAGGATAGCCAAGTGGAATGTAACGATTTGAAGCTGAAAGGGAAGGCTGAAGGGTACAATAACAAATGACAGCACAGTGATGGTGTGCTGAGCTTGTGGCAAACTGAATCAAAATGGCTGTATGGCTGTCTGCACTGTTGCTGATGCCTTACTGACGTATCTTTATAATTCATGGATTTAGCACTATATTTTGTAATTTAAAAAAATAGTGTTTTATGCTAGTATTACCAAGCAGTAAGTAAGGCATGTGCAACATTTAATGCATGTGTAAAAAAAAAAAAAAAAAAAAAAGAGTGAAATTTATCTCCTGAAGTGCTAGAAAACTCAAATGACTACTCATGGGTAGGAAGCCCATGTGGACTTGCATAGGAGGTGATGGGACCAGAAAAATCTGACAACCTATGAAAACAGCTGATGTTTCTATTGTCAGTATGAGTTGGATGGTGTTAAGACATCTACTGTCTTACTGTTCCAATGGAATGTTACCACTGAATTGGTATGCCATATGTTTTATAGTTTGCTGCTCTAACTATAGCATCAAAACTTGTGCTCCTGGGCAATGCAAATTTCCCCTAAGTCATAAGAAAAAAAAAAAAGACCCATTTCACTTAGCTTTTGCTGGATATTATATTAGAGAAAAACTACCTTCTTCTGTTGAACAGATGTACTTTTCTGTTTCTTATAATGCCAAATAACTTTTTTGCTACCTTAGCCTTTAATAAAGAGCTAATGGTACTTCTAGAGACTGGTAATCACAGTTACCAATATTGTTTCCATCTGTGGTGACTAAGTATGCTCCTACAACTAACAAAATAAATAGACTTAAATTTTTCTTATGATAATGCCGTGATTTTTATTTACAATAACTCTAGTTGAATTGCAGTTTCATTGACTCACCACACTTTTGTCTGTGTGAACTTGTTTACATTTAAAATTACGTATTTCTTTAATAATTGATAACAATGCCAAATGTTGTATAGCTTTGATAAGAAAATACTTCATGCATCTTCTTGTGATTCCCCCAGATAAAGCCAGTAGCATGAAGAAAAAGGGAACAGGAGAGATAACAAGATGCAAGTCTACTGGAAGAAGCCAGTAGCACAATGTGAGCCAAATGAGGGTGCCTTCCACTGTGTTACCTGAGTCAGTTTAACACAGTTATCTGCTTTTCTCTCACCCTTATCTGACCTGCGAATCAGTTGTGCAGTTGTGAGTGTGCAATTTTTATAGCAATGATAAAGTGCTATAAATTTTAATTTTAGGGGACATGAACACTTTCAAACCAAGATCCAAAGTAAAATGCAGCTGGCTCAGCAGTAGTTAGTAAGCTCTCTTGGAGGGGCAGTGGGCAGCTGGTAGCTGGAGCATCTTAAGCTGGATCATCACTCAAAACCCAGAACTGTTGTAACAGTGCGTGGTGGTTTTAATCTAGGCCTTCCCTGGTTACCAGTTTGTAACCAAGGAAGGGGCAGTGTTCCCAGTATTCCATACGATTTTTACGTAAATTGTGGTATAAATAAGAAGGGAGGAGATGCCTTCCTTCTTCTTTTCTTCTGGCGAAGTTTGGGAACAGTGGGTCCCTGCGTTGGTCTTGCTTATCTAAGGCTGACTCCTGCAGCATCCACTGACCTGCCACATGGAGGCTTGGAGAGTGCTGGCTGTGTGTGTGTCAATCCTGTTTTTTTCTAAGGGATGTGGTGAGATTTGTTTTACTAGTTATTTTACTAATTCTCGAGTTTGATTGCGTATATCTGCTCGGTGTCCTTTTTTTGTTCCCTTTTGTATCTTTTCCCCTTTCCCTATCCCTTCGAGGGGTGTTTGGATTCCCTTTTGCTGTGTACATAGCATCTTAACTGTAATATACGTAAAATATATATATTTTTTTATATAACTAACTTGATTTTTGGGTTCTTCAATTTGCATAGTTTTTTTTTCCTTTGCCCTGAGGAAAGTAGGAAGGGAAAAGAGAGAGGCTGCTACTGGGGGGGGGGAATTGGGCATTTGGCAGGGAGCCAAGTCCAAACCATCACACAGTGTTAAGTGCCCCTTCTACATATGATATTTCCTGGACTCTGTGTATGCCAAGTTGCCACTATTTCAGAATTATTTCAGAATTTGGCCCAAGAATCATGGCATAAGGACAGATATTTGAAAAACAATAAACAAATTGCCTGCTTGCTGCAGGGGGTTATGATGGCGGGTTTGTTTCTTACTTCTTTTATTATTATTTTCTTAAACGTTTTTTTCTTCTCATCTTGTAAGCTAAAAAAAAAAATTAATTTGAAAGTTTCACTGTGAAAATACCATTTTCTACATGAGGAAATGAAATTCCTATTTCCAGTTCAAAGAAAAACCCCGCTTCCCTTACCTTGCAATCATTTGCTGTTCACTTATATGTATTTTTACCACAGTAACATAGAAAGAATTGGTTTTTTATGAAATAATTTATCTGAAACAGACAAATATAACCTTAGAGGACAAAACATGAAGCAGAGTTAGACTTCTAAACCAATCAATTTTATTCTGCAAACAGCAATTCCTTCTGCTGTCAGCAGGAATAAAGTTTACTGCTGTTGGAAACTTGTAAAAAGTCAAATGTGTTCCTGTAAAATGCCTTGTCAACTGCAAGTAAATCAGACCACACATTTCAAGAATGAAGCATTTGTTTATTTTACTATCTATAAGGTTTGTTTACCTGCTCAGAAGTAGTTACGAGAATGTGAATTGAACAAAGAGAAGGAAATGCTGCAGCCAGAATACACAGGATTCAGTTGTTCATCTCATGAAGAGCCAAGACATGCCTGTATCCAAATGCTGAACTAAGATTAATATGGGTGGTTACGCTTCAATAAACCAAATTAGATGGATACACTTCAATAAAACAAATCCTTATATAAGTTGTATCACAATTAAGTCTTAATGACAGACACAATCCCAGCTTTTTATTGAAAAAATACCTTCTGTGAATGTTTCAGGGGAAGAGAAGACAGGAGGAAGAATAACCATTTGTCTTCTCAATATAGTCTGTTTTAATATAGAGCCAGTTAAAATAAATAATATAAAAAAAATTTCTACCTTTAAAATCATACCTTAGAGAGGTAAAATTGTAATTCATCCCTCACATAACAGTCTGTATCAGTATTGGTAGTTTGGTATTTATCACTATGGGTAGTTTGCTTTTATTGGCACCTCTCTCTGAAAAAACAAAACAAATGAAAGCCTCTAACCTGTAAATTTTCACAGGCCAGGGCTAAGAATGAAATGGCAATGTTGTTTTTTGGGATAAATCAGCTGCTACTAAAAAAATTTCAGTACCAAAGGTTAATTATATTATCATCATCTTGAAAGAGACCTGGCTGCCTAAAGGCAACCTAATTTTAAACACTGAGACAAGTCAATCAGTATACACCTAAAAATATGTATTGAGGGATGCAGTTTGCATACATTACAGCTAGTTTTTTCTTTCTAACCTGTGAGATTTTGAATTCTTTCATTTGCCTATTCAGGAACATAGACTCAGGTGCATTTCTTTTTAGAGTATCAGTCTGCTTGTTGCTGGTCACTGGGTAGAGAAAGAGAGTTTCTAGGGGAAGTACAGGACACAGAGAAATAGCCTTCTACTCAGAATTCTGTGCTTCCTGTCCTAGTGTTAAAACATCTCTTTTACAAGAATATTTGTCTGGGTATAGGGGGGATGTTGATGAGCTGAAAATGTAAATGTCAGCTCAGCCAGTGTCCATTGACTGCGGCCTGAGAGGTTAGAAGGTGGGCCCATTTCCCATTTTTACATTCTGCAGTATCAGAATTGATAGCCGGTAGCATTTAAAGTAGCTAAGGGCACAGTGGAAAGCAAAATACAGAGATGTCAGTAAAGCTGTCGCAGTGCTTTTGGGACCACTATCCTAGCTCATGACTAAATGGATGTTTCTGACCAAATGCCAACAATTTTGGCAAGGCTGTGTAAAAGAAAAAATCTACGGAATTTAACTTTTTTTTTTTTTTTTTTTAATTAAAATATCTGTTATGAGCTCCAGGTTTCGTGAAACCCAGTGTCAGTGGTGCAGGGAGGAACCCCCTTTCATTTGATACACTTTTTTACACCTTGTACTTTGAATATGCTATGATTTGATTTATTATATTATTATCTACATAGGCTGTAAATAAGGTATATCTGTTCATAGACACAGGGTAAATTAAGAAAAGTATTATTTCCTGGACATCTGCTTAGACTATCAGCCTTAGAAAGAAAATACCTCTGGTCCTTTTAAGTCACGTGCAGGAATACAATTTATGGATGACAGTATAGTTACCCATTGACTCCTGGAAAGAAGTACAGCAAACCTGATTTTAGGTGTGATTTAGAGCATAATGAATGCAGGAACATTGTAGTTTTAGCAAGGGCATTGGTCTTGAAACTTTTCTGAATAGTCATTTTGAAAGGCTATCAATAGCTAGGCCAAATAATTATTACTGCAGCAAAATATCAGTGAAGAAAAATAGTTGGTGACAAAATACCCTATCACAGAATCATAGAATAGTTTGGATGGGAAGGAACCTTTAAAGGTCATCTAATCCAACCCCTCTGCAAAGACCAAGGACATCTGCAACTAGACGAGGTTGCTCAGGGCCCTATCCAACCAGACCTTGGATGTTTCCAGCGATGGGGCATCTACCACCTCTCTGGGCAACCTGTTGCAGTGTTTCATCACCCTCATTGCAAAAGACTTCTTCCTTATATCTAGTCTGAATCTACCCTCTTTTAATTTATCCCTTGTTCATCTTATAAACCTTCATTAAGAACTGAGAGATCACAATAAGGTCTCCCTGGAGCCATGGACAAGGAGCCCTGGAGCCTGAAAAACTCCAGATGTCTCAGCCTGTCCTCAGTGGAGAGGTGCTCCAGCCCTTTAATCATCTCTGTGACCCTCCTCTGGACCCACTCCAACAGGTCTATGTCCTTCCCGTGCTGGGCATCTCAGACCTGGATGCAGTACTCCAGCTGGCATCTCAAAAGAGTAGGATAAATGACCTGCTGGCCACCCTTCTTCCGGTGCAGCCCAGGATATGGTTGGTACTCTGGGCTGTGAGCACACTTGACCAGCTCATATCCACAAGGTACCTGTTCCAGGTCTTCCTCCAGTTCTTTCGTCTATGTGTACACGTGCCTGTATCTCTTCCTAAAGATGCAGTATGGAATAAGCAGGCTCATCTGAAGTGACAGTCAGTTGTCAGCTGCTCCACCCCTGAGGTTTCTTTGGTACAGAAATTGACATTAAAACTACTACATTGCATCAGATTTTTAAGAAATTTAAAATTTGCTTTGGGGAAAGACTTGTTTCCTCTTATCTCCACAAAAAGCAAGATCTGTATGAGACATCTGCTTTATCTGCACAATTAAAGGGAATAGCATGTTCTGTTTTCCAAATACATGAGCAGGAAAATAAATTCCTTCAATAGCTTGCAGCTGATGTGGAGAAAGAGGACAGAACATAATAAGGATAATACAAGATTTTGATTCTGTTCAAATTATTTTCCATTGCTTTTTGTTGCCTTATCTCGTCTGAGTTAGTCTTGTGAACTTTCAGTAGTTTTCAAAAAACCTTCCCTAAGAAAAAGGTTTTTTGCTGGCCAGTTTGCTGATATTAGTTTATTGTATTAGCTGAACCAAAGCAATCTTTCTCTGAGTTCTGCTTTCCTCTCAATATAATTATTCAATACTTTTCTGAGTAACATGGGTATTAAAAAGTATGTATATGTACATATAGGGCCATATGTGTATACAGCTTTTAGAGGGCTACATTTTTCATTTTTTCTAATTTTCAGTTTTTAAACTTTCGTTTGACAACAGTGCTATAAGAGGTGTGCTTTTGTAGCATTAGTCTCCGATGGTTCATATCTGCTTTCATAAGCACTCCTCAGAATGATCTCATTAATTTCAGT
Organism: Empidonax traillii; assembly: GCF_003031625.1. Taxonomy (NCBI): domain Eukaryota; kingdom Metazoa; phylum Chordata; class Aves; order Passeriformes; family Tyrannidae; genus Empidonax; species Empidonax traillii. The sequence continues at coordinate 515,436 of NW_020955686.1, forward strand.
AAAATCAGAAAATATTTCCTGAGATTTTTAGGTTAATATTAATTTTCAGAACTTAAATATATGAGCCCTGTATTGTGACATGTTTTTAATAGAAGAAATGCTCACAGAAGCAGGTGTGAAAAATTTTCCTGTGTCATGACTGGTGAGGTAGGTACCAGATTTGTGCTCATTGACCTTGTTGTTGTCTAGTGACTTTCTTTACACCCTCAGTAATGGCAGCAGAAGTTCAATTAACACATAGAACCAGGGCAGTGCGTGGGTCTAATTACTGCAGCAGTGTGTGTGTATGCAGTAATTGGCATTTTGTAGCTGAGAGCATAACAACAGAGACAGTAGGCATCAAAATTCAAAGATCTTGAAAATAACAGGCAAGGAACACCTTAGTTTTTAGTAACTCCTACAGCCAAAAATCACAGTGAGGATCTTTTGATTGAATCTTTCCTCAGCCACCATTTTCCTGAAGAGGCAGAGGGCTTGGCTACCCACCCACCTCCTGCTCAGCAGCAGTGCCAGGGGCAGACCAGCCCACATTCTGGGGCAGATGTTGCAGGGCAGTCGTGGCTCTGCTGCAGCTGTCTCTCCCAGCGCTGCAGTGCTGATGTCTCTTCAGCTGGCTCTGCTAGGAGACCCTTCCCTTCTGTGTTGCAAAAGCAGCTCTGCTGAAAAGAGTGAGGTCTCAAGTCGTATTAATGTTTCCCTTATGATATCTGTAAAGAAACTCTAAGGGCAGTGTCTGAGCTGCCTTTCTCGGTCTTGAGCCCCATGAAGCATTTTTCTTCTCTTGGAGGTGGCTGAGTCTTCCTTAACAAGGCGAGAGGGAATGGGCAAATATGAAGGATGTGTTCTCCCTTGTTGCTAGCTTCAGCTCAGAAGACTAAGCTTCAGCTCAGCTTCAACTCAGGAAACCAAGCCCAGGCATATATTTTACAGCTCATATGTAGTTATAGTGGATGGAAGAAAATGTAGGCTAGTCATAAAAATAAGGGGCAGCGTTACAGCTTTTGCAACCATGTAATCAAAAATATTCTTTCTCTGTTCCACTGAGCCACTTGCAGTATGTAATACACTAGACAGAGATTTTATGTTTCCTTTTTCCCTCTCAGTTTCCAGCAAGGAAAACAAGTACTCTGCTTCAGCAAGTGAATCCACCCATGCTTGTGATACGCATGCAGCCTGTGTGTGAGAATTATACCAATAATTACTGTTTAGAAGTGCTCTGCATGCAGATGACACCATAAGGCATTGAGAATGTATCACATAGTTATGAGAAGCACAATAGGAATCTTTCTGCAAGTGAAATAATTATATTTTAGCCACGTTGGAACCAAATAATCCAGCTAGCTCTAAGTCTTTATTCACGTGTAAAAAGATCATTTATGCATTGTAATGCATCCCTTGTTCGAATAATTGTGCTGGAATATTCTATGAAAGTTTTTGAACAGCTCTGTAATAGCCATACTTTTGGATGACAGCAGTATCATTAGTAACTTGCAGAAGTATTTTTAACCATGTGCAACTCATCCTTTATTCCATTGTAATTTATCACACATTTATTCACCTATATATTTCAAGACAAATTAGCTGTACTTTAAATGGCTTCCTGGTCCAATCAGCTCCATGCCTAGGTTAGATGATCCTACATTGGTGTGGGAGGGAAGTGACACCATGTGCTGTTGCAAGGCCCACCACATCTGCAGGAGAGTGCCAGATGACAGGGTGGTTCAGAGAAGACCCACAACAAGGGGAAGTTTGCCATTCAAGGTCTGCTTATCCGATGAGGCAGAGTGCTGGGTAAGGCAACCAGAGGCAGCTCTCAAAGATCTCTTGTGCCCACTTGAAATACTTTTGATGAGGTCCTTTAGCAAAGGTTCTTAAAACCTTTAAGTCTGAAAAGTAATTGAATAAAAGAGAGAACAAATATACTTATCCAGGAACGGAAATTGATGAACATATCCCTAAATACTTGCCTGTCTTTATATTATATTGTCTCCAAGTATCTTCCTACAATGACCTATTATTTGTCTGATCTGCTATGGCTGTTTTTGTGTTCCTAAATAACCAAACAACATTGCTTCTAATGCCTGCACTAGCTCAAGTACCTTGAAACGGGAGCATCATCAAAAATACCCCCCAGTGCAAGTCTAAATGAGCTTGGCCTGTTTATTTAACAAACAAACAAACCAAAAAATGTGTAACTTCAGCATGTTAAAGGACTTTGTTGTAGTGGAGAAGGGCGTAATAATAGGTTTGCTGGGCATGTGCATATCCCCATCAGGCACAGAAATATATAAAAGGGAGCATGATTAGCTGCTGGAGTAGACTTACTAAGAGATGAATTGTCAGTCCCTTGATGTTTACAGGTTGAGATTGAATGCCTTTCAAGATGCTATACCTAAGACAGTCATAAATTATGCTTTAGTCTAATTTATGTTACCAGCTTAACATGAGTAAATAAGGTCAATGGGTAAAATAAACCTGTGACATTGAGAATAATCTGATTGTTCCTAAGACATTAAATATCTTGAAAAATGGAGTGATCTCACAGTCTCTGACTGAAACATTAACAAAATGAAGCAACGTTTGCAAGTGCCATAAGCACATTTTCAAATGGGCACTTTTCATTTTGGCCAAGGTTTTGTGGAAAAGATATACTGCATTTATGAAAGTAGTTTAGCTATCCCAAAATGACCTACATGTATGTGTTATAGAATCTTTCATAGGTGTGTATGTATAGTATCCAAATGGAATCCATGGCTTGAATTGGATTGCATTTATTGTGAGGCTCAACTTCTTGCTGATTTTTTCACAAGAACTCAGTTGTACAAAGATTTAAAAAATAGATTTGTAGGATATTCCTTAGTCAAAAAGGCTCAATGTCTTTTGTTTGGAAAGCCAACCCTCCTGTCCTAGAAGCTAGTAGAAAATATTTTGAAATGGTAATAGTGTTCTAGGCAGAAATCCAGAGCATTATATTTGCTGCCTGAAAATATAATTTAGGATTTGTAATACATTCCATAATTGAAAATATTATTCACATTAGTGATTTTTTTATTCATTTATTATCTGGACCATTGAACTAATCTGAGGAAAAGCAGCATTCTCAGGGGCACAAGTGAAGAGGCTATCTTACTAGTTTTACAAACAAAGAATTTGTTTTTCAGCAAAAGAAACAATTTTTTTGTTTGTTTGAAAAATAAGAACTTGTTACAACTTGCTACACGATTATTTTTAGGCTTTGGCTAAATAAAGGTCTGAAGGAACATTCAGGATTACTTTTGTGACCTTTATGTTTCGTAGTGTGTAGGTAATACTTCACAAAGATAAATAAATAGGAGATTGAGAAGTAAAATCTCGTATAAAATCTTAGAATTTTTAACTGTGAAAGTAGAGTTAATTTTCAATCATGAAAGAAACTGGAAGGTATAAAACTGAAATTCAGAAGCGGTTGGTCTGTAGTTATTTTCATGTTGCACCAAGTCTGTAAGTACAGACTTTTAGCTCACGTGTATTATAAGGTTTTTTTGTCCGTGTCATGGGCAAGCAGACTCAAGATACGATGTTACAGATTCAGGCTCCAGCGATTTGGCTGGGAAGCTCAGACCGTAGCAGTAGACTCAGGTGGAGTCTGCACTTCCCCCGTTCAGTCCCAAAAGCATGAATTGACAGTCTTATAAATGGCAGAATATACTGGTGAATTCTATATAGCATAGAATATATAGTGTATAAAATCCACTATATTGTTTATAACAATTTGTTCTCTTCTTTTGTATTACATGCTTTGATGCAGGATGTTGGTTGGTTCTTCCCTTAAACATCTGTGCCTACAAATATTACTGCTTTTACTCTTCTGAACATCCAGATGCTACCTATATTTCAATAGCACTATAGGGCAGACGTTTATTTCTTCTAAATTTTATTAGACCTGCTTTACATTTTCCAGGAAAAAAATAAGCCATTTAAGTAGATCACGCATTTTGAATTTTTGTGGTTTTTTCACTACACATCTTTTAACTAAATCTTCCCTACTCCTGCTCTCCAAAACCTTGAAATCAAGAAGTCAAAAATTTCTTTATATAGTAAAAGCCTGCAGTCTATTTTTAGTTTCTTGGTAACTTGGTATAGAGTAGCATTGGAGATACAGGAAAAATAGTTTGGAAAACTAAAGTCCAAACTCTAGAACTGAGTAATGCTGCAGTGACAACTGAGTGATCCCTTTTACTGTTTAGATTTCCCAATGCTGAAGTTCCTTTACTGGAATAGAAATAAAACATCAAGTATATGTTTTCAGATCTCCTTTTTTTTTTTTTTTTTTGAAAGTCACATTATTCGTATTGCAAAAATTTCTGCTCAGTTCACTTTATGTTTTTGTTGTGCTATGGGTAGTGTTTTTTTACTGTATGTAACTTCCTCAATGCTCTACACTACAAAAATAAATATTTTTATAATATAACCAAATTCATAATGATGTGTATGTAGCTGAGTTCTAATTTTGATTCTGTCTATCGTCTGAAACCAATTCAAGTTCTAAACTAATCTTCCAGACTAATTGTTTGACTCACAACAAAGCATTTTATTCAATAAATGCAGCATAAAATGTAAGGATTATGTAGAGAAAGCTCAAAGGTAAACTCTGCATTCCACTCTGCTGACAAAACTTGCTTATTTATCTTAAAATTATGAGCTGTTACACTTCAATAATTCTCTTTTACACCACAGAATATATCTGGAGTACTACACAGCATTTCTAAATTTTCTATCAAACACAACACAGAAATTACATTGCCCTTTTATTTGCTGAGTGCTGTCTCACAAAGAAGTAATATGATGCAGAGAGAAGATAGCCTGAAGCCAAGAGCATGGTTATGGCCTGTAAGCTCTTTGTTTTTTCTCAGCATGAATCTGCTAATTCGCATAATAATTGGTGCTCACATATCATCACTTTGCCATTAGAAATCCAGTTACTCCATTCAAACACAATTTTAGGAAGATTATCTCACCATATTTTCTGTTGACACAGGGTACTTTTCCTTCCTATAAAAAAATAAAAATAAACCCATGCAATACCGGAGTGGGAATTTCCATTGTTTAAAAAGTGACACAGATATCAAAGTACCAAAATGTTTTAGAGTTCATGTGCTAATAAAATTAAATAAGAAACTTCGGTACATATCTCTTAAATCCATTAGTAAATAAAGCTTTACCTTCAGAGAAAACCAGATTAAGCCATTTATTGTTGTCTAACACTAGGTCATAAACAACCATTTTTTTCCCTTTATGATGAAGGATCTTAATGCATTAATCCTTTTGCAAAATGTAAATGTGTATATAGTATATATACATATATATATATGTATATATAAATGTATATATAGTCAATTAAAACAATGCATTGTTGAGTTCTTGTTCTCTTACAAAATACACCTGATTTATTTTTCAACACATTTTGTCTTTTAATTTTTTTTTGCTGCAGTGTAACTTTGCTAATTGTAAATCCAGATGTAAGTTCTACATGATACTAGGGAAATCCAACTTTTATTTTGGCTGTATTTATTGCTTTCACATCTGAATTTGTATCTATTTTGGATTTTTCTAATGAAGTAGGTAAATGTTATTGATTGAAGATTTGAAGTTGTTACTTACCCTAGCAGCCAAAATACACGAAATAATTACAGTGGCACCTGCATGAAGCCCCCCAGAAATGTAGAACTAGGGTAGAAACTAGTACCTCGGTGTGCTGAAGTGAAAAATTTTTGCATAATTCTTATTAAACCAAGGGAAGCCAGGGAGAGTCATCTCAGAGTGGTTTAAGATGATGTGTTCTTTTATATAAAGCGAAAATGGAGGTAAGCATATCTGCAAGTACTGTGGAGAAGATATTCAAGATCTAAAACAATCTTGTTAATTGGTGATTTGGTCTGAAAAGCAGGATGCAGTTCAAGTGGGACAAATGCAAATTATTGCACTTCAGTAAGAATAATCAGCTGAGCAATGAAAGATAGAAACTGGCTAGCTAGGCAAAAGTTGCAGAAAAAAAATTGGGAGATTTTTTTTTTTAAGGAAACTCCAGTTTTCAAATTTATTTTGTTGGAAGAGGAAAAACCTAACTAAACCTTGGTTTGGTTATTGCACTTAAAATTGAAATACTGATCAGCTGAAGATTGGAGAGAGAAGTATGGAGAATGGTCAAAGGTCTAGAAACATGACTTGAGGCAGAAGGAAATAGTCAATTTCCTTCATCCAGTGACAGGAAGGAGTAAGCTAATGTTGCAACAAGGGATTTACTGCAATAAGAAATATTTTCAAAGTTCACGGATGGTGGACCAAGGGGGTCTCAATGCCCTGAGATGGAAGACCATGACTGCGAGAGTGAATAACCTCCAGTCAAGCCTGATATTGTGCAGGATCTGCTACTCCAGCTGGATCCCTACAAATTTATGGGGCCTTATGGAATTCATCTCAGAATTCTCAAAGAGCTGGCTGATGTCATTGCAACACCTCTCTTGATGATTTTTGAGTGGTCTTGGGAATCCAGAGAGGTCTCAGTTAACTGGAAGTTGATGAACATTGTCCTGATTTTCATGAAGGGGCAGGAAGGAGGACCTTTGGAAGCTACAGGTTTGTCAGTGTCATTTCAGTGCCTGGTAAAGTTATAGAGAAGATTATTGTGGGAGGTATTGAAAAACACCTGAAAGACAACACAGTCACTGGTCACAGTCAGCACGGCTTCATGAGGGGAAAGTCGTGCTTATCAAATATGATTACCTTCAATGGCAAGGTAACCCTTCTTGTTATCAAGGGAAGTTGTCGTCTTGCCAGTTGATGTAATCTTTTTGGATTTCAGTAAAACTTTCGATACTGTCTCTCACAGGACCCTTCTGGACAAAATGTCCAGCACACAGCTGGATAAACACATCATGTGGTGGGTGAGCAATTGGCTCATGGGTCAAGCATAGAGGGTAATACTGAATGCGGCAACATCAGACTGGTGATCTGTCCCTAGTGGGGTTCCACAGGGCTCCATTTTAGGCCCTGTGCTCTTCTACATCTTCATAAATGACTTGGATGCAGGACTGGAACGAATATTGAGCAAGTTTGCAGACGACACAAAACTGGGAGAAGCTGCTGCCTCCGTCAAAGGCAGGGAGGCCCTGCAGAGAAACCTTGAAAAATTAGAGGACTGAGCAAAGTTCAGCAAGGGAAAGTGCTGGATTCTGCTCCTGGGAGAGGGCAACCCCAGGTGTAAATACTGCCCGGGGAATGAGATGCCAGAAAGCAGTGCCTTGGAAAGGGACCTGGGGGTCCTGGTTGACAGCAAGTTGAATATGAGTCAGCAGTGCCCTGGCAGCCAGGATGGCCAACCGTGTCCTGGGGGCATCAGGCAAAGCATCACCAGCTGGTGGAGGGAGGGGATTGTCCCACTCTGCTCTGCACTGGGGTGGCCTCACCTTGAATATTGTGTGCAGTTTTGGGCATCACAATATAAGAAAGATATTTAGCTGTTAGAGAATGTCCAAAGGAGGGCAACGAAGGTGCTGAGGGGCCTTGGTGGGAAGCTGTATGAGGAGCGGCTGAGGGCCACTGCTCAGCCTGGAGAAAAGGAGACTGAGGGGAGAACTCAGTACAGTCTTCAACTTCCTCATGAGGGGAAGAAGAGGGGCAGGCACTGATCTCTTCTCTAAGGTGACCAGAGACAGGACTTGAGGGAATGTCCTGAATGGCCTATGATGGGGGAGGCTTAGGTTAGATATTAGAAAAAGAATCTTCCCCCAGAGGGTGGTTGGGAACTGGAACAGGCTCCCCAGGGCAGTGGTCACAGCACCAAGCCTGACAGAGTTCAAGAAGTACTTGGATGATACTCTCAGGCACATGGTGTGACTCTTGGGGATGTCCTGTGCAGGGCTAAGGGCTGGACTCAATGATTCCTGTGGGTCCGTTCCAATCATAATCTGTAATTCTGTGATTATGTGACTGAAGAGAGATGTTGTAGAGTATTCAACAAGAGATTTTTTTTTAGGAATGGGCTGCATAAAGGCCTGTGAGGATGATTTTGGTAGGGTTGATTCTGACTTAAGAGGAAGAAACAGGAGAAGATCTTTTGAGATATTATACTTCCAGTTCTATTTTGTATGGTTAGTAAATGTGGGTATTTCAGCATGGAATTACCTAAAAGAAAGAGCAATTTTTAAAAAAAAGAAGCAAAGAAAACCTGCTGTTTTAAGTTAATTTAAATGCCTTTTGGTTTAGGAAGCTTTAATGTTTTTTTTTTTTTTTTTTTTTTTAATTATGACCCTATGTGAATAGCTTTACTTCAGCTTTCATATAATGTAACTTAGCTTATGGGTTGCCAGTTAAACTAAAATGTTACTATATGCTTTTCCTACACATCCACTTCTGTGTGATAGGAACTGCCCCGAGGAATCTATGAAGGTTGCTTTATCTTCCCCTCTATCTCTGCCTAAAACTTAATGTCTCTGAATGTTACCTAGTCTTCAGCAAGTTACTGGAATTTTGTTTGAAAAATTGTTACTTGGTTATTTGCATGGAAAGAACGCTTTTTTTTCCCCTCTTCCTGCATTTATTACTTGCAGCACAACAATATGTCTTCAGATTCATGAAGTCTGAAAAATGTCTCAAAATATTCTCTCTCAGGCCGAACGCCAATATTGCGGCAGGAATGCCCACTAGCTTTTATCAATATTGCCATAAAATCCAAGACTCAGCTCAGCTGAGTTTGTTTCTGTCAACTGATTTATGTTTCTAGTCAAAATGTATTGAAAGCATAAAACAGAGCTGAATGGCCTTCAAAAAAAGTGGAGTACAAATTGAAACTGAGCAAAGGAAAACCTTTCTAAACATACAGGTTTTTTCAGACTGTATTATTTCTACATTTTATTCTTTCTTGACCATGCTTTTAACCACCTTAGATTTTCTGCCACTTTAGAAAGAAGACTGTTCTTTTTCAAGATTACTTTGGGAAATTACATTTTCCTATACTCTACTGCAGTGTACTCAAATAGTGCTTAGGTCTATGATTGCCTGTAATTTGAAGTTGTGCAAATTCTAGAGAAATGAAATAAATGAAGGGAATTTTCACTCAACCTCTCTGATTCAGCACTGGCATCTAAATAACCATCTCCAGCTCTGTACCTTACTCTATTTTCCCAGGGTCACTGTAGTTTGCTTATGCTGAGCCCCTGCACCTTTGAAACTGAATTGCAACCCAGTTCTGTGTCTGCCATTCAAAGCCACACCCATCTCACATTTTCCCTATTTTGTACCTCCTCTGTATCGCCATGTGCTCAGACAGGAAAAAAAGTCCTAGAACTAAGTCCTTGGAGATGACTCCCATGCATCTCAGCATCTTGTATGCTTGCTCTTCACATATTTTGTCCTAGGTTCAACTCAGCTATGATAAATCCCTAGGCAGAGGAAATATACTTGTCCAGTAAGCCTAATACACAACATGCATTTTAGAAGCACATTTCTGGAAAGAAAGGTGCAGATGAGTAATGAAAAAAATGGGTCACATGGTTGCTGGTGCAGAGTAGGACTTCTGTGTTATATCACACACTCTTACTGTCTTTAGCAGGAAGCCAAATATGTTTTGCTTCCTGAGGCAGCGGGAGAATGGCATCAAGGAAAGAAAGGGAGAGGAACCTTTTATAACACAGTTCCTTTTTTATGGAAGTCATGAATTGAAACTCCACAAGACTGAATTTTTCGTTCATGGCCTCTGTTTTCCACAGACGGAGGAAAAGTGGATAATTTTAAGTGAGGAAGACAGAAGGCCTGGTGCTGTTAGAACCATTGCTGTGAGTCATGAGCCTGGAGCAAATTTCTTTATGACAATTTGGTATATCTTACTCTGTCCATGAAGTTATTCATTACATAGCAGTAATTGGCAGCACATTGGGTCTGTTGTGTTCCAAATATATTCTTTCTTAGCACAGTAGAAGATGATGTCAGGACGGAGATAGATTTCTTTGACTTTGGAGACTGCTTTACTGGTGATAAATACTGGACTTCCTTTGCAGACATATAGAAATAATGAGGGAATGGAGAATGTCTCTGATAAAGCGTTAAGCTTAGTTTACTCACTAAGTTTTTTCTTTAAAGGGAAATGGATCAGCACACCCATTATCACAAGCAGTCTTCCCCCTTTGGCTACTTAACTAATTTTCCAGGTGGTCAAAAACTTGATCATCTGATAGAAATTGATTTGGTTTATTTATGTTTAAATTTTTTTTGTAACAAACTGACATACCTTTTTCCACAGTCACAGATATTAAACTAGACTTTTGTAGTATGTACCCAAGTTCATAAAATATCCAATTCCCAACCCATAAGAAAGATTTTTGTACTCTACTGGAAAAGGACCTCCTCCTCTCAGTTTGTAATCTCTTTATATATTTATCTCAAAGCTTGTCTGAATCAAAAGCATCATCCTGGCTTCTGGCCCCGTGTATTGGTTTTGTGTGACAAGGTTTTGGTAGCAGGGAGTCTACAGGGGTGGCTTCTGTGAGAAGCTGCCACATCCTCTATGTCCAATGGAGCCAATTCCAGCTGGTTCCAAGATGGACCCCCTGCTGGCCAAGGCTGAGCCTATCAGTCATAGTGGTAGCACCTCTGGAATAACGTATATAAGAAGTGGGAGAAAAGCTGTGCAACAGCAATAGCAGGCAGACAGAGTGAGAATATGTGAGAGAAACAGCTCTGCAGACACTCAAGTCAGTGAAGAAGAAAAAGGAGAACATGCTTCAGGCACCGAAGCTGAGTTTCCTCTGCAGCCTGTGGTGCAGACCATGGTGAAGCAGCTGTGCCCCTTCAGACCATGGAAGTCCACGATGGATCAGAGACCCATCCACAGCCCATGAAGAACTACATATTGGAGCATGTGAATGCCTGAAGGAGGCTGTGAGCCCATGGAAAATCCATGGTAGAGCAGTTTTGGTGGGAAGACTTGTGGAAGACTCACACTAGAGTAGTCTGTGCCTGAAGAATTGCAGCCTGTGGGAAAAACTTGCATTGGAGAAGTTTGTGGTGGACTGTCTTCTATGAGAGGGACTACATGTTTGATATTCATGCTCTTTCTGGCAAGATTCTGAAACAAGATAAATCAAGACAAAGCAAACTCTAGAGTACATTCTTCCACTGAGGCTTTTTAAACCCAAGTGTGATTCCCCACATGAAACACACACATTTATCACTATGACCATATGTCAAGGTTTTTGAATTTATTCTCACAGTTTATCATATTTTTGTGTTTCTTCTTGATTATTTTCTTGTAATTCACTAACAATACACAAATGGCAGTGACAAAGATTATTTCTCAAGTGATACACCTTGCTTCTCCTGCTATTTTCTGTTTTGCTGTTTCCCTCATTTTTAGAATCTAGGCCAGTCACTGAGAAAGACACAGCAGAAGACCCACACTTTGGAATCTCTTTTTCTCCTTGTAAGAATATATGCACCTTTTTTCTAAGGCAGATCTTGACTGATATTCACTCTTGGCTTATTGGTATATCTGGAGCACCAGAAGCTCCACATGAGCAGGCAGATCCAGGGCAGGCACACTTGAGCAACACTGAACAGTTTGACTTTATTGTCAAACAGTTCATTGACTGCATAACTCAGGAAAGCCAGTGGAATATATGCCTGAATAAGCATGGAGTCGAAACTTTGTAGAAGTGTAAAATTCACATTTATTGGGATAAATGTCAAAAGACAGCAAATTGTACAGTTAAAATAACTTCCAGAAATAAAATAGAGATCTATTTCTAGAGATCTCTCTACACATTACAGTTGAAGAAATTTATTTTTCCTAAGTTAGAAAAAAAATATTTAACTTTTCTTTAGTTGTGTAGTCAAATATTAATTCATCTAAGGTATAATTTATAGGAAAAAGAAGGAAGAAAACAGATAAAACTAAATAAGTTGGAACATTCTTGGATGGAAAGAGGTGAAAAAGGATGTTTTTCCCACCACTGGTGATAGAATAAGATTATTTTAACCAGGAAGGAAGCTTTAGTCTGTCATATTTGCATAAAAAACAGCAAAAATATTGGCAGTAAATAAAATGATTCAACCAACTTGCTCTACATAAGATTCTTCAACGATAAAATAAAATAGGAAGCTGCAGAATAATAGAAATTTCTTAGTATCCATCTATCCATGCTTAGCATATAGTAAATGGCCAGTTAATCCCAAATTGTCTCCTCTCCTGTTCTTTAAAGAAGGTGCTTTTAGTTCATCAGCTTATTTTAAGCCTGTAAGTGTACTTGCAAAAATTACTAGAAACCTTTTAGCCAGACTACTTGCACGTTTTACATTACTTTGGATTTGGCAATTGACTTCAATTATTACTCATGTTACAATTTTCAGTGTAGAATATAATCTGTTAATGTTGCCTGCCTAATGCTACTGAAAGCTTGACTGTATTTTTTTCAGTTTGTTCAGTCAATGGTGAGACATTTCATTATGGTGTCTTTTGTTAGATTCAGAACAGAAAATGACTGACATGAAATGGCAGTTTTTTATAAAAGATGTTAAAAGCTCGTACTTCTGTTTTTGAAAGTAACTGAGTCAAAAATATCAAAAAAGTTGCTGGATGCTCACTTAGAGCTAGAAATTCTATGACTGCAATACTCTGAATCCTAAGGAGTTCAACACTTCAGGCTTTAACTTGTTCTCAGTGAACTTCTTTCTATGGGAACACTGCTGATAAATTGGTTGACTCCTTTGAGCTGTGGTATGTGTGGTGAAACATATAAGTTTGCATTTTAGCAAGTTTCTAGTTCTTCTGTCACAGGGAGGAAAAAAGGGCATTCCTCCCCCCTGTCTCTTTTATAGTAAATGGCAATTCATTTTATATAATCAGGTCTTACATTTTAATCTGTAAGAGAAGCAGCAGGAAGTGAGATCAAAAGTTTGCATAAAATTTTGTCTTTTCAGGTTACAAAAGAGCTCTTCAAAAGGCTTCAATAGGAAAAGAACTTACAGATGTACTTGTTAATTGGTTATGGTAGAAATATGTATCTAATTTCTAATTTTAATGTGTCACTTTAGCTTCTAACCTTTGCTTTTTGTTTCACTTGTCAGCTAGATTAAAGAGCTCTTTACTACCTAGCGTTTTCTTTCTGTGAAGATACTTTCATAGAGTAATCAAGTTATTCCTTGTACTTTTTGTTAAAAGAATCAGCTGGAGCTTTCTGAATCTTTAATTGTAAAATAGATTCGTAGGTATTAAAATTTTATTCATGTCTGTCTTTCAACACATTTCACAATCCCTCAGAATCCATATTCAGAAAGGAGTACCAAACTATTGAGATCTTTCTGATGAGATGAAAAGTCAGATACACTGCCAGGTCTACCTCATAGTATATATTAATATGAAAACATTTATATATGTATGTGTGTGTGTGTGTGTGTGTGTGTGTGTGTGTATTTGTGAGTGTATTCAAAGGTTTTATTAGTCCATTTCATGCTGACCTTTCATGGATGACTTAACTTCATGAGCATCTTTTCATTGGTGGCCCTGGCTTTCCAGAGCACTAGTCCATTCTTTTCTCTGTTTAGTCTGTATTTAATTTGTGCTCTTTGTTCCTAGGTACGTTTGTGAATTCTATATTGGTTAAATTCAGACAGTCCATAGAGGCTCTGTCTCTTGTAACATCCAGGATCACAGCTCTTGAGGTGACATACCCCAGCTGTGTAGTACAATATATACCATTTAGCCCTGTGTAGTACAATATATACCATTTAGCCCTAGCATTTGTTTCCTTGGCCCTGTAGACCAGAAGGCTGACATAGCACCCTCTAGTATGAAACCAAGTCTTGACAATAGGGAAGACTAAAGGAAACAATGACTTGACTTCTCCAATATTTAATATAAATCTACGGTTTTTTCAGTTTATACTTCCATAGTCAGCTTCTTAATACATAATTTCAGTAAACTGTTACTTTGTGGATTGTTACTGGCAGATGGTACAGAAAATCTTAAAAAACGTAAACTTTTATGAGTGCTTCAGTAAATTGACAAAAGTGTGAAACTCGGCAGCAAGAAAATTGGAGTGTTACTATCCTGGAATCTGACCATCAGCAAAATAATATGAGGAAGAACATGAAAATGCACAGTAAAGATGGGTTTCAGCTACTCTGTGATGCACATGTAATTGATCTGATTTTTAAAGTGCCTCTATATTTTTCATAGTATCCCTAAAATTATGAATAAATTAAGAAAATTGTCACTGTGCATAATGTATTCACCTCCTGGCCGTAAATCCTTGAACTGTAACACCACAGTTATCATCTACCTTGTCATATTTACTGTAATATATTCAGCTTGGGTTGGGATTATATGTGGGTTTTAGCTATGGAGACCTTTTGGATTTAGAAAGTGAAAATGTAACTATTGAAGTACGGTATAATTTTTAAAGTTCAGATATTGAGAGTTCTCTGTTTTCTTGCTTTGTGCAGATTTCAGCAGTAATATGACATATTTATAATAGCATTTAATAACTGCACAGTATGCTCCCTGCAGTACTGTGTATCTTTTTATGAGCCAAGAAAGTATGTAAGGCATTAAGTGAGTGAATCTTTCCTAACTGAATACCATTGCTGCAGGGCTCACATATTAAAACACACTAAATACATTGAAATCAATGAAGTACTGTCTTTCTGTGTCCAGTGGGTGCTGTATTACTGTATTATTATTGTTTAGAGACTTACAGAGGTAGATTTACAGAAATTATGTAAGAACCATCAACTTAGATTATTTAGGATTCTGTACAAGATTGATAGCCACTGTCATAATTCCTATACTTTTTCCCAGTCTTACTACTGTCAGAAGGACTCTATGTTCCTGCTAGTTTACTTTCAACATTACAGTCTGCCTCCTGATTTTTGGCATAAAGCAGATAAACACATTTCCTCCAAAGAAATTGCTCTTTGTCAGAAAAACACAGGAACTATAGAACAAGTTGCATACCCTAGTATCTGCGCTGCTGCTGTCTGTGCCAAGCTGTAAGAAGTGCTTCTCTTCACTTCTAAGTGGGCTGAAGAAACCAATATACAAACTTTATATTGCAGTTTGGGTAGATGCAACAGGTATAGAAGATCCCCAAAAGGAAAGCAGTATTTTTGTCCTTTGTTTGTTTGTTACAGGTTTTATTGCATAGAGTACAAGGGCAACTCGATTTGGAAGGGACCTCAGTAGTTTTGCAGCACAAATTTATGAAAGGAGGTCAGAGAATGCATTTCCCAGTCAGGTTTTGCACAGTGTCTCTGGGAAACCTGCTCCAGTTCTGAGCTGTCCTCACAAGGGAAAAGGTGGGGGTTTTTTTTTTGTTGTTGTTTTTTTGGTGGTTTTTTGTTTGTTTTGTTGTGGGGTTTTTGTTTGTTTGGTTTGGTTTCGGGGTTTTTGTGTGTTTGTGGTTTTTTGGGTATTTGTTTTTTTTTTAATCAAATTAAATAGCCTTTGGGTGGTGTTTTGTTGTTTCTCAGTGTATGTTGCTCAGTTCATATACTTAAAACTGTATTTCTTTTTTTGGGGGGTATTGTTTTTCAAGGAAGGATAAATAAGAATACAGTTAGTGTCAGAATTCAGAGTCCTGGGACCTCAGGACACACTTCTACAAATCTTTGTGTTTATATGACAGAAGTCTGCTGAGTAATCAGATTTCCCATTGCATAAATAGCAGAAGTAAAACCCTTAGTCTGTAGTAAATGACTTTTAGTTAAACTTTGCCAGGATTTGGAAGGGGTTTTTGACACAGATTGATACATTTAAAGGAATTCATCTTGTATGTTGCATGTAAAAAAGTTTCAGACGAAAAAACCCCAGATCTTCTCTCTAAAGAGATTCTCCAGTTGCATTGGAGATAGTGTCCTGTTTTTTGTGAAAGGCCAGTTGCATAGGTGACTTCGTTGATCACTGAATTTGAAAATGTTACTGAAGCAAGAAAACACATAAAAGAAACTGAAACATGGAAATAAAATTAGTAATTACTAAGAATATGCAAAGACAATTCACTACATTAGACAGCTCAGGACATTAAAAACATTAATACATAGTAGACAATTTGCACTAACTGGCCGTTTTTTTGTAAACTTGGACTATCTATTTTATTCAAAAGGCTATGGGCCTGGTCATTGTGCTATGCTATGTTTGCAGTGCACTGCTACGGTACTTGAAACTGGTAGGTGGTATTCTTGAGTCAGTGTAGCAGCTAATTAGGCATAGTTTCATGCAAAATGCCTGCACACTGTGTATGAGCCAAAATTCGCCTATGGAACGTTGAAACCATGTGCAAACAACTTACTGAGTAGGTGCAGTGCCCATCTGATTTAAACGCTGACTGATTTAATGGTTTTGCTGGTTTCAGCTTTCATAGGCCTAATTATGGGCATTACGCATAGTTGCATTTTCATCCTAATTATATGCTGGTTCAATGATTTTTGATGATTTAAGTGCCAATTTCTAACCAGTGACGTATGACTGTAATAAATCACTTTGTACATTAAAGAAAGGATTCTCAAAGCACCTGTTCTTTTTCATTTGAAATTTAGAAATTCCAAAATCAAATAGTATAATCCCTGTTTTTCTCTGTATTGCGTGCTGTATATAATATCTTATTTAATAAAAATAAAGCTAAGGAGCATATTCCTTAGTGTGGTATACTGTTGTGAAAGACTGCAATTTTTAGTGTTAAGCTCAGTGATAGAACTTGTTTTTCTAAAAAATTACTCAACATAATTGCAATTAGTATTTAAGATGTGGTTTTATGTCCGTGACATAATGTTAGAATTCTCGATCTGTTGAATTTCTCAGGATATCTGAGTGATTGAAAAAAAATTTCCTGTGTACGCAGAAGCAGAATTAGTGAATTTAAGGTCCCACCTTCACTTATGAATGGATGAATATTTAATGGATCTTAGCTTTAATTTCCTATCAAACCAAAATATTTGGGCTTTGTCTAGGCTTCTTCTTGAACGACATAACAGCAGATGGCTTTTTTGACTTTAAAGCTCCCTCCTTGTGTATTCTGACTTTCCAAGGGTCTGACTGCAAGAGTTTAGTTTCACCAGCTCTGAAGGAGCACTTGAACTTGAATATTTTTACCAGACATCTGGACCAGATTTAGTACTTAGAACTAAAAATAGTTTAATAAGTTTAAGTATAGATAGACCCTAGTAAAAGGGAATAAAACTCTTTGGAACAGAGAACACCATATCAACCTGCAATCTGCACTGTTGGTTGCTGACACAATGCTTACTGTTTTCCACTTTTAATGATTTCAAGTGTGAACAGAGAGGAGAACAGAGTTTGAACAGTGGTTCTGTATTCTCTAGCTCCAGCACTGTTAAGTCACTGCTGCTAGATTCAACCTAATGTCTATAAGCAAAAATACTTTCTAAGAAATTATTCATCATGCATAAGAAGACAAAAGTTCACCATCAGATATCTAATCCTCTAATAGAGCATTTTTATTGTTGGTTTTTGTTTGATTGTTTTTATCCTTATCAAGAGGTGGGTGTTGGGAGAGTTTCTATAGTTCTGGGCAACAATCTGCCTTTATGTGGTTACAACTGCAGGGGTGCTGTTTGGTTTTAGCTAACTGTATTATCTACTTTCAGCTTTTGTATGTGGTACTTTCATAGTATCACTGTAGATATAGATGCATGTTGAAGACTTTTCTGCAATATATAGTGCAGAAAACAATAAAGGACATATTTGGAACCAGAAAAAACTAGGAAATATTGATGATTTGGAAAAAAAATGGACTGTGATTTTTTTTAGCCTAGAGACCAGAATTTTTATCTTAATATAATTTTTCTATTTTGTTTTTTACTAGGCTGGCAGTTGTTGTCCCTTTGAAAATATTTATCTCTAAGAAAGCATCGCAGTCCAATATCACAAATACGGAGATTTATTTTCTTTTAAAAGAAAACCTCACCAGCTTCTGTTTCTTCTTAGTCCCTAATATGATGTCCCTGAAAGTCAGGACTGAGTTGTTTGGGTTTTTTTTGTCTTTTGTTTTTTAGGAGTATGGTCATGTCAATAAAGAGGTTGCATGCATTCCTGCAGTTCTTTCAGGTTATTCAGCAAAAAATGCTTTAGGAGATGAGTTGTTTTCTATTGGGTTTTTATTCCTTGTGGTAAGTAAATTCTGGCATTTTGTTTTGAAGCAATATATATTACCTTAGATAGCAAGCTGCCTAATTGGCATGTGCTTGCTTTTATTTATAATTGCATTTGCATACTCATAACAAAGAATAGAATTTCTTAGGGTAAAAGATGAAGCAAATTAGGGCATAAGAAGGCCCAGCTGAGTCACAGCAAGGAGCCATCCAGCTGAGTAAAAGGGGAGGTGTTATTTAAGGAATAGCACTATTCTTTCTCTTTTTTATTTTTTGTTCTAGAACTGTTGTTTTAGGAATGTTGGCAGGTAAGATTTTGCTTGTGTCTTTTAATTTTTCTTTATGCACTCAGTGACTGTGAGGGTTGGTGTTTTGTTGTTTTGGGTTTTTTTTTGGTAGTCTACTTTTTAATTTACTTGTACTGTTTGCCTACACAACCTTGAGATACAGCAGCAAATTATAGATACTATTGTCTCTGTATGGTATTTTATTTTACCTGCTCCAAAATAGTCTCTTGCTAGCTTTATCAAGTGGTTCTTAGTTCTAGTACTGTGCATTTAGTGAGTAATAGTTTTTCACTCATTCACTGCATGCAGAAAATTTTGAAGCTTAGTCATATTCCCTTTTCCATTGTTCTCTGCCAACTAAGTAGTCTTAGCCTTCTTAATCTTTCATTATAGGACAGCTGCTGCAATCTTTGTAGTTGCCCTTTCCTGTACTTTGCTGGAATACAACTCAACTGAGATGTGGAGTTGCACGTGTTGCTCAGGATAAGGCCTTGCTAAGGTTTCCTGGGGAGGCCTTTTATACCTGTATTCTCTCCCTTGTTACTGATACCTTTCCTGAGGGATACCCAATGCTTCGTTATTTCCCTTTGAGTCCTAATGTATGTTGAACTGATGACATCAATGATGACTCTAGGAAGTGTTCCCTATGTTGTCACTGTCGGTTTTGGGTTTGTGATGGCTTAGGTTATTGTTTCTATGTAATTTAGGAACCTGAAAATTCATCTGCTATCTTTTTGCATGCTCAGTTTCACAGAATTGCTTAGCTTATTTTTGACTACAAGTTTCAGGTCTTTTGATGCAGTCTTTTGTTTGAAATCTTGTATCTGTGAATACAGGTGACTGCCTTTATGTGATACTGATTTTCCTGGCCAAAACTTTATTGAGTGTGAGAAATGCTTTTGCGCTGATAATAATGTACATAATAAGGCTCCATATCTGTGTATATATGAAATGCACATAGGCAGCATATGGCTTGCTTTCCAGATTTTTAATACTTGTGTGTGCAGCCAAGACGTGTTTGTCAGTTTTTAAGTTAAATATTTTGGCAGCTCATTGGTGGATGATAGTAAAGTGCTAATGTTAGATAAGTGAACTGATTCTGAAGAGCAGATAAGAGAGAACAGCTCAGTGCAAGTTACTGCTCTTGTCATTATTAGTGTGTACTTTGGTAGCTCCCACAGTACTCCTGGTGCTGCTTGTTAAAATGGAAATACTTGTTCCTTGCTCCAAAGATATCACAAGAACTGCAAGTAACAGATGACATTTGGGGGTGATCCTATAAACAGCTTAAAATTAAGATCAGCTATTGCCAGCTGCATGTCAAGTTGTGATCATAAGGAAAACAAAACAGGGAGAAAAAGAGTTTAGTGAAAACATAAGAAGGAATTCAGAAATGTAAATAGATAAAACTTGTATTCCATTAATCTAATGGTAGCTTCTCTACTTATGTATAACCTTCCCTCAAGGGAAAAAGTCCTTTAATAAAAATTCCCATGCAAACATCATTTCCTTTTAATAGTTTAAAAGATCACTGAATTCAAGCTCAATTTCTAAAGCTAAACTGGCCTCAAAGGACTGGAGGAAGCTTTCAGAATTAGACCAGAGTTTTACCAAGAGAGTTTTAGCCACTATCTCAGTATTTTGAAACATGTTGCCAAAGGGTAGTTTTTAATCTGCTTCTAGGCACCCTAAAACCAGATTTCCGTGAAATAATACCCTACACTTTCTACCAGTTTCCACACACCTTCACGTTCAAAATTATATTCCCGTTATTTCTGCATTTGTCTTCAAACTTGTGCTAAATTTCTGTTCTGTTTTGCTTATATGAATAATATACATGGAATTAAATTACTTTCACTTGTCTGTAGCCACCTAAAACAAAGGCATCTAGTTTGATCTTGCCTTCTGTTACCTGCTTTTGATACATAAATGTCTATTGTTATTCTGATGTCCTGGAGCTGCTAGTTTGACTCTATACAGGAGAACACAGACTTTTCTGATGTCCCCTGTCATATGTGACAACCTTTTACAGAAAGCTGAAATGGCAACTTGCATTTGGGCACCTGAAATCCTCTTCCCCAGCCAGCTAAGAATTAAATTCTCTTGAACGTAAAGTTGGCCAAATGACAACCTTGATCCAAATTTATAGGTTTTGGCAGTTAAAATAGAAATTATTATTTATAGTGGGGGGGGAGGGAACCCACAAAACTGTTTTTAAATTAATTCCTGTAGATTCAGGCTTTTTTCTCCTTGGATTTGGAGTTTTTGCTGTATATAGGAAAAAAAAAAATCTTTGTGCTTTTTGTCTTGCATAGTTGCAATACATATCATCAGTGAATTTTCTTGTATGGATATGTTTCAAATCCTGCAGTAGCATTTTATGACCTACTAAATGATAATTATAATTCATAAAAAGACCTACTGATTTAAGTTCTTTTTGACAGGACATGTACTAAATACCTAGATATAGAAAAGACATACCTCTTCCCTGAGTTCTGCCTTTGAAGGTGTATTTACTGCAAATTAGCTTGCATATTATTTGGTGAATCACTTCTATGATATCAGGAACTTAATATTATTCCCTGAAAGCTCATAAATAAAATTAGACCTAGATTCAATTAATTTTTATTTAAGGATGTGTATGATCTTTGTTGCACAAAAATTACTTTTCCCTACACACTGAAAATTTAATCACTCTGACCAATTCCAAATTATCAAATAATGTAAGCTTGGAATCAAAGTATTGGTTATCTATTTGATGATTATTATGTAGTTAAATAAAAGCAATATATCTTTCTTCAGATTTTCAATTAAGATTTCTTAAAAGATTTATAAAATAACTCTAGTTAATCAGAAACGTTTCTGGTAATGTTGGTAACCTTTATTTTAAAAATGGGCTAGACCATAGCCTTCTCTTCAGAATTGTACTGCATGATTTGTGCTGTGTATTAGTGCATTTTAAAATTACATTTAAACACCCACATAAAAATCTATATTTTTTTTTCGTTGTTTCCATAGGAAGGAAGGAAAGGTATTACTGTTCCTATTAACTGCAGCATGAACCCAGTAAAATAAAAAAAAAAAACCAAAAAACAACAAACCAGAAATGAAAGGGCCTAGCACATTCCAGAATAAGTAAAAGCTATTGTCAATATAGGTTTTTGTCTAAGAAGGGTTGCAGAAAGGAAGCAAATCAGAACTGATTAAAAAAAAATATTACAGGGGTGGGATATATGGAAGGCAGGAGGGAAAAGTGCAGGTTCTAAGCATATGCATCCCAGGATCTAAAGGATGGTGACCACACCACTTCTAGTGATTTATGAAAGTCATGGAGAACTGAAGAGCTGCCACTGAGATTAAATATATTACTGGTTGCAAAACACTTGCAGAAGTCCTAACTTTAAGTCTTGGCAATATACTGAAACCAATACTGCTTTTGCAAACTCTCAAAGCTTACTGACCTATAGATTAAGGAAAGAACAAAGGATATTGGGCACATGTAACTTTTTAAATAATCTAATAAAGAGCAGAGAAAGGGAAGGTAGGTATATGGGAAGATTAATGTACGTAGAATTTAATGAAGTATTTGTGATAGCAGAAATTAATAACATAGTGGTTTGCAAAGTCTCATTGAGAAATTTTTGGAAAGTGACTTGAATAGCACAAAGGCTGAAAACTGTCCAAAAGATTGTAAACAAAAGATAATGATAAGCAACAGCATATTGAGCTGGAATGTGAGGGGCAAGATGTGTTTAGTGAGATGTCAGAGATATCAATTTTATGTCTGATCTAATTTAACATTTTCATTAGTGATTAGCAAATGATATAACCAGCATGTTAATGAGTTTCTTTGGATTAAGATGTACTAAGAAACAACACAGACCAATGAAGTCAATTCAGAGATCTGGGGAGGTTAAAATACATGAGGAGGCTATTTGATCTGAGAGGCCATAAACTTGCTTATGTTGTGAAAAATCATTAAAGCATAGATAATTGTGGACTTTTTTTGTATTATAAACACACCTAATGCTGGGATAACAAGAAAATCACTGTGTGCAAGTCCCAATCGATAGATGCCATACATCTGTAAATAGATCTGTGTGCCAGGCAAGTGGAAGATGGCAAATACCTTTGTGTTCTCTTCAGTTTGCACATGATGTGAGTTGGCATTTCCACAGTTGCTACCATGTCCACAATGGCTAGTTCTTCTTTGCTTTCTGGCATCATCTGTATTTCATATTTTCTGGTCAACTATGGATGGCAACATAAACTGTGTATAACCAATGTGAGCGGAGGAAAAGAAAAGAATGATCTATTATTTGAGTCTATTTGCATGGACTTTCAGGCTCACACAAGTGAAAACTTCTCCAGGAAGGGAATCAGAAATTCACATTTATCAGCAGTTTTTCATAGGAGAAGAAAAAAAAATGGAATGCACAGCTGGGATGTAGAATTTGAATATTTGGTTCCTTTGCTGATTATCTGATTATTTTTTGTTACTGTTCCAGATCCAGCCTGCAACAAATGGCCAGTGTGTCTTTCACATGACCTCAGTTGCCATTTTTGTTTACTTTTTGCATGACATGACTGCTCAATGCCACATTTTGTGCTGGGGGTCAGGATTTTCTAGAACAATTTCCAATTCAAGCTGAAAGTTACCTTTCAGGTAATGGATCTTTCCTTTTCTCCTGACTCTGTTTCACCCACGGTGACTTGGATTAGCAGTGAGTCTGAGTGCTGCAAAATCTGCCATGTTCTCCAGAAAGCGAAGAAATGAAAACTAGATGGAGGTATTAAAAAAATGCATAATTTTACGTAAGACTTTAGGTGCTTATTTTACTGTACAACGGGTTTTCACCACTTGAAATCTCAAGGCAGTGCACTATGAGCTAGAGCACAGTTGAGCTGGATGGCTTCCCCATGAGGCTTAGAAGTCATGATGGAAAGAAGTGCAGTCAATGCTCCAGGTTAAAACTCTTCAATTTTGCTTTCGTTTTGTGCATAACTTTCGATATCCTGCTGATTACGGCATAAACCCATGTCTACAGTGTTCCTTTTGATAGCTGTGTGATCATTAGCATGCATATTGTGCTGTCATACACAGCATTCGTTTTAATGTTTAATGTATGTGAATGTATATACCTGGATTGTCAAATGCAGATACCTAAAAATACAGTAAATATCTTAAATCTGTATTTAGGCACGTACTGATTTACAGATGTACTTTGATGCATTTCAGAACTGTGAACACTCCAAGTACAGATGGGAATTGGCAACCTTTATCTACTTCATTGTGGAATGGTAGCTAGGTATAAGCTATGATAATGTTTGGGTTTTGACGTTCTAATGTTTTTCTTTATATATAGATTATCCTTATTGATATTGTAAGGCAAACAGTTGGGAAAAAAGTCAGATTCGGATGAAAAATAAGGAGAAGTATTCCTAATCTAAATAATGCTTTAAATTATAGGATTAAAGATCCATTTTTTGCTCTCAGATAAGAAACATATTCACAAAGAAATTACCCGTAAATGATTAGAAAAGAAAAAATGTCTGCTAAATTACAGAGCTAGGTATTTTTTTATTAACCTATTTGGCTGATGCTCTTTAGTATGTGTAGTCTTGCACTAACAACTTTACAATTCAAGAAATCTTTTCATTTTCAGACAAGCGATATGGAATGCAAAACATTTCAGCACAGGGTGTTTGAGACACCTGGTCACAAGTCAGTCCTCAGTGCTGTTCCATGAGTAAAATGGAGTAGCATCGTATATCCAGAAGAGGGCACTTGTGGCCCTCCAGTCTGTCTGCTCAACCCAAAACACTGTCTGCACTACAAACTTCTTATGACGGGAGGGAAAAGGCTTCAGAGACTCTTACCCGAACTGAACTGGAGTACTAATAAGCAATTATGGGTTATGCGTGGCATCAGTTGGAAGATTTGCTTGCAGGTTTCTGCAATTAATGGGCATATTTATCACACGAGCTGCTATCAAAAAAGAGCAACACCTTTCAAGTGCCTTCAGAACTGCAGCTGGTGGCTGCAGAAAGCCACTCTTGTACCACAAGAGCTAAAGGCATTTTCTGCTGAAAGTTCAACCTGATCTATTACGCTTGATAAACATTTAGACTCTGACACTGGGGCAGGGGGTTTGGGGCAAGAAAAATTGGTTTTCCATATTTGTTGTAAAGAAAAAAAAACAAACAAAAAACAAACCAGAAAGTTGACAGAATGTTGTACTTGATGCAATATAGTTCAGCATTTGAGGTCTCACAAGGAAAAATAAGCTACAAAAATTTTATCTGACTGTTAAACGTTATTAGACCCCAGCTAATTATGCCTTTGAAACCAAAGTATGTACATGAGAATGATAGATGGACGTGATGTTAGATCACATAGCATTGAAACCATGACACCTAAGTTCTACATAGGTGAACACAGCAGTTAAATTTGATTTTCAAGAGTCTGTAGTCAAGTTAGGAAGACTAACCAAAGATACTTCAAGTTCTATGCCTAATAGACGAGAAATACAATATAATAACTTCTGGGGGAGATTATCAATGTGAATGAAGGTAGAAGAATAAAATTTAATCAGTCTTTTTCCTCATATAAGCACTTGGTAGCGGAACGTGAAAGTGCCCATATTGCAAAAAATCATGGAATCCAGTGCACAAAATTAAATTGTTTTAAAAGTAATTTCCATTTAAAGAGGTTTGTTTTAATTAGGAAAGTCCCCATGAAAAGTTACAGCTGAACTGACTGAGACACAGTGTTGCTGTGCAAAAAACCTAAACTACAGTAAATCCCTTTTCCAAGGGTCCTTGAAGCTTTCAGACCACGTTTTCCTCCACTGTTCTGTTGGAACTAACAGGACTGACTTCTGAGACATGTAAACTTGTATCTTGTCTCACATAAAGCATTCTGAAGACTGGAATTTAGTGCTCTCATAGGCTAGACAAAAACATTTTTTAAAACTAATTGCAATACGAAAAATGTGTTTGTTTTACATACTTTGTTAAACTTTAGTGGAGCAGGTGTAGAGACAAATCTTGATGAGGTAGAAAACAACCATCCCAACATTTATTGATGCTATTTAGTTTCCAATAAATTAATGTCTTTCATAATTACATCAATTAAAACATCTCTGTTCTGCTGAGGGTAAGAGTGCCAGGCAGGTGGGTGTGTGTGCTCTCTCTCAAGAGGGATATGTGGGGACGTGTGTGGCAGTGGTGTCTCTTTGCCTTTTTTTTAAATTTTTTTTTTATTAACTACTTTTTGCAAATTAGTCTTACTGAATGAATAAATCCTATACATTTTTAACAACTCTCCCTTCAGTTGCTGTAGCAATGCTGTGGCTCCTGTGATGTACGAGGAAATGATAGGCTTTTGGGAAAACACTGCTAGACCAGCTGATGCTGTTGAACTAAAGGGAGGAAGCTATCTGACATAATTCTTTTGAGCTGAAAGTTTGTTTGTATTGAGCATTATTAGTTGAGAGAAGTCTCTTCTCCCTATAAATCTTGCCTTCCTTGGATTTCCCTCTGAGATTTCAATACATCAAACTAATTGAATAACACTAGATACAATTTGTAAAATAGTATTGTCAGATTCATTCCAGTTATCCCTCTATACCGTGTTTCTCACCATTGCCCTCTTGAGTTCTTATTAAGTGAAGCTTGATGAGCTACGATGATTGCAGGGTCACCTTCTCTGATTCACAAAGAAGCTGCTGAGCAACAATATTCTACAAAGGATTACAGAACTAATCCCCTAATTTCTCTCCCTCCAGAGGCTGTGTTGCTTATCTGTTCAGGCTGGCATGAATGACAAAAAGAAAAATGGCATTTTTTATTAGCATATCTGTACTGCACCTGTGGTTGAGATGATGTTAAATTTAGACTGTCATATTCTTAATGCTGACTGAAAAACAGGTAACGAAAAGAAAATAGCTTCATGCATTCTCAGGAAATGAGAGTCCTGGAAGATTCATGAGTGATGTAAATGTTTACTCCATTTAAGGGAGGCTGTGCTGTATTACATCAGATGAAGTTTGTTGTTCCCAAATTCAAATCTGTATGTCGAAGAGCACACTCCAAAGTTGCAAAAAGAGACTGTGTGGAAAATCTTCACTACACCTCTTCTATGAGATGAGGAGGATGAGGAACCAGAGGGCATGAGGAGATGAGGAGAGTGTCCATGCATAATAGTCATGTGTTGCTCTTGTGAAAACCTGTGAAGATCCCAGTCTTATATCTGCTTTTAAAAAAACAAAACAAAACAAAAAACAAACAAACAAAAAAAAACCCAAACAAACAAAAAAACCACCAAAAATCCCATGCATTTAAAAGTGCTGGGCAGATGTCCATTATCATAAACTTATTTAATTTTCTTGTGTTAAAACCAACAAGATTGGTTATGATTAGTGTCTATAGGACCAGCAGCACTTTATGATATGAAGAACTGCTACAATACTGATAAGAGGACTATTACAATACTGATTATGTATTATTTCTTGGTGTAGGCAGGAAGGAATCAAATGGTTCCACATGTCAAATACAAAGACTCCTATTGTAATTAGTATAAATTTTTCAATTATTTCTGTCATTAGAAGGAAGAAAACATGAAAAATAGAAAGTGTCAGCATACTTTGTGATAGAAAATACTGTTCTAACCAAAGCAGTGTTTTCAGGGACATTAATTACTGGTAGACTCATGACTGAATCCAGAATAAGTATTAATCGCTCCTTGGTCAGATCATGTAATGTATATGATGAACAGAGCTGATATTAGTTATTATATCCCACACCTCTATTTTCTTCAGGTTGCTAGAATATATTTCTACTAGAAAGTTGTCTGAGTTTTTTTCAGCACAGATATTTGTGGTGTTTTTTGCTAAAGATAGCAAAATTAATTATTTGCATTTTTTTTTCTGGGGCTTTGGATGAGCATTTTTAAATACTATAAAGACAGCAGAAAAGAACGTTGTGGAGAGTCTAACCTGCAATACGACAGTCATTTGAAGTCACGTGGTAATAGGGAACTCAGAAAATTACTTCAGGGTATAGAAGCCTGATGAAAGAGCAGATAGTTTCACTAATTAAACCCTATTGTAAGTAGGAATGAGTAAGGAATGTTGAAGAAACATACCTCATGATTATAAGGAGCCTGGACAGAGGCTGCTGTAAGCTCTGATACCACTTATCTGACTTTTGTCATCCAAAGCACGCAGAAACATATTGCTTAGATCATTGTCAATTGCTCAAAAATATAATTTTATCTTTTTTTTTGGTATAATGATCCACCTCATTCTCTAAAACTGTTTCCAATTCTCCTGTCAACTTAAAAGCATTTACTTCTACTATAGGGTGCTGGAAGGTATGGGATGGCTGGAAGAAATTTTATAGCCAGCTGGGTCTTTATCTGTAAAGTATGCAGAAAACCCTTGACTTGCAAAACAAATATCAGGGTGCTCCACGATCAACAACCGGGTTGGAAAAGACTTTCAAGATCATCAAGTCCAACCCTTGATCCAACACTACCGTGGTTACTAGTCTGTGGCACTAAGTGCCATATCCAGTCTCATCTTAAAAACCAGAGCCAGGACAATTGGTAAATGATGCAGAGAAGCTTGGGAGCTTCTGCCAGCTCCCTCATCACCCTAGGGTGGATCCCATCTGGTCCCATGGACTTGTGAGGATCCAAGTGGCTCAGCAGGTCACTAACTGTTTCCTCCTGGATTACAGGGAGGCTGTTCAGCTTCCTGTCTCTGTCTACTAGTTCCTGACGACAACCTGTCTTACTGTTAAAACTGAGGTAAAGAAGGTGTTTTTAAGTACCTCAGCCTTTCCCTCATCTTTGGTGACTACATTCCACCCCATGTCCAAGAAAGAATGGAGATTTTCCTTTCCTCTCCTTTTGCTATTGATGTAGAAGCACTTCTTGCTCTACCTAACAGAACTGGTTAGCTTGAGTTCAAAGTGTGCCTTTGTGTCTTTGATTTTGTTTGATGACCTAACTGCATTCCTAAACTCTTCCTGAGTAGCCAGTCCTTTTATCCAGTCAGTAAGCTCTTTTATCCCCTAATTTCCTTTAAAATCTCCCTGTTCAGCCAGGCTGGCCATCTTTTCCACCAGCTTGCCTTTCAGCACACTGGGACAGCCTGCTCCTGTGCATTCAAGATTTCCTTCTTGAAGCATGTCCATCCCTCCTGGACCCCTTTGTTTTCAAGGGCTGTTTCCCAGGGTCCCATCTGAACCAGTCTTCTGAGTAGGCTGAAATTTGCTCTGTGGAAGTCCAGGTTAGAGGTTTTATTCAGGGCCCTTCTTTCATCCCTGTGTATTGAAAACTCTATTATTTCATGGGCACTGTGCCCCAGATGGCCTCTGACCACCACATCTCCCATCAGCCCCTCTCTGTGAACAGAAGGTCTAGCAGGGCCCCACCCTTGGTAGGCTTGTTTACCAGCGGAGCGGGAAATTATCCTCTATACACTCTAGGAATCTCTGAGACTACCTCTTCTCTGCTATGTTGAGTTTCCAGCAGGCATCCAGCAGGTTAAAGTCACCTACAAGAACAACGGCTGGCGATTTTGAGACATCTACCAGCTACTTGTAAAATAATTCATCACCCTCCTCATCCTGACTGGGTGGTCTTTAACAGAGTCCCACCAGGGGTAGTGAAACAATGTTTATACAGTTATAATAATGTACTATAACCTATTCAATTAAGTAAATGTTTTCTTAACTGATGTAAACTGTATCCTCTCAATGCAAGTGGATTTTATTTATTCTCTAGTATTCCTTTAGCATATTGATTCAATGAATATGATCTACTTTAGCAGCAAAACTGATATACTTAAGGAGGTCTTCGTAGTTTTATGTCATTCACAATCTGTCCCTAGTCAATGCCATCTCCAGTACATTTATTTTTCCATCATATATGCACCCTTGGCACTGACTGTAGGTTTCCTTCTTTCACCAGTGCCATACTGCTTCCTGTCTTAAATTGACTTCTGTCTCTTTTCACTAGCTTTGTTCTCTCTGCTTGTCTCTCTAATATAATATATAATCTGAGAACTCTGAATCTTAATTACTCCATATGTCTCTCTCCCTGTATTTATTCCCTTCCAGTGCTTCCTGCTTTGCTTCTGTGAATTTCATTATTTGCCTTTCAGTCTGGCTTTAGACTTAATTCTATCAAGATCGTAGTAGTAAATGCTCACCAGAAATACTGCTGAATAAACAGCCGAATTTACTGTCATCACTTACCTGCTGATTCTGGTTCTGATAATATTAAGCAATTACCTCTGAGGAACCAGTTCACTCCTTCTGTGCTTCTCTTCTCATTTCTCCAATTATTTTGTCTATCTTCTCTTAACAGAGTGATTTGGAGAAAATTACTTGCATAGAGTTAGTGAAATAGAATCATACAAGTGCAGAATGCTTTAGGTTGCAAGGGACCTTTGAAACTCTCTTATTCCCACACCCTGCTCAAAGCAGATCCAGTCATCTCATTTTGTTTAGCTGAGTTTTGAATATATCCAAGGACAAAAATTGTATATCCGCCCTGGGCAACCAGTTAAGTGTTTGATTGTTCCTCTAAGTGTTTTCATCTCTAAGGATTTTGTATTGTTGCTGAGAGTTTGTGCTGTTCTATTGTCCAGGGATCTTCTACTTGGAATCTAATATACTTCATTGCTAGAAAGAAGTTTTATACTTGAACTGAAGTTTGCCACTCAAAAAAATTCTTAGCAGTACATTTCTGAGAAATTAAATAAAAATTATGCAAGATTTTTTCTAAACTTAAGAATATGAAAAATTTAGACTAAGCCCATCATTACGGAATTAAATGAAAAATAATACTAAAACTGTTCTGTTTGTTTTGTCCAGTGGATTGCAAGTCAATGTGTTTTTTCACAAACACACTGCAAAGCTGAATCACATTACTGCTATTGTGTCATGTATGTGTGTTGTTTTGGGCATTTAGTAATTGTTTTCATTGACACCAAATGAGTAATAGGACAGCTGCATTTTCAGATGTTGAATCAGGAATTCACTGTTTTCTAGATGCATATTATGTGCAGCTCTTGAAATTGATACTGATTTAGGTGCCAAAGTACCTCTCAGAGTAAGAATAAAATCAAGACCCCAGAGGGATAAAGGAGAATACTGTATGCTTGAATATGACAACGTTTTATCATAGCTGATAAAATTGTCTGCAAATTAATCAGTCATAACTAAGATAACATGCAGTCTACAACTACAACCATTCACAGTGGCACATGCTTAGTCCAAGTGCTATTAATAGGTACTACTATGCAGCTCCCAGTTCTGTAACTCTGGATAAATTGATAGGTACTGCCTTTGCATTGTTGTTGTATGATGAAAATGCTTTCCTACATGGCCTTCAGAACTGAAAGTTCTAATCAAACGTTTCAAAGGTTTCTCGGGGAAGATCTGTATACATATGCAGTTTAGAAGTATTAAGGAACAAAGATAACATGCTTAAATATTCAAGTTATATGGGCCAGTTATCCTTATATCTCCTTCCTTCAATCTGAAATGGTATTACTTTGACTTGCTTTTAAGTCAAAAGAAAGCAAAGCTAGAAGTTTCCTTTGGATTTTTTTTTTTTTTTTCCAGTACCTCTTAATCCTACTTAGTCTCTCTCTCTGATCACTTTTCGAAGACTGAATGATTAATCCTACCTGTCCCAAGAAAAGAACTAAGAATTGAGACTTTATTTTTGACAGTTGCCAAGCACTTCCTAGAGTAGGCAAACCTGCGACAGATGCAAGACAATTTTGGAAGCAATTTGTGAAGTGGTAATGGTTTTTTGCACTTCAGTTTTGTTTGATTTATGTCTTGAGGTTAATCTCAGCATTAATAGAGTCACTTCCATGCCTTCATTTGTCTATTTTGTGCTCCCTTTTTGATTCGAGTGATGATCTTGGTAAATATTCAGAGCATTCATCTGTTTTTCTGCTGTCTTTTTCTTGAGAGAGAGTTACTTGTCTGTGCCTGCTGGATAGGGAGGGGCTTTTCCTCAAAATCTGTCACAATGCTGACATTTGAAGTTCAAAAGAGGTTTATCCCAATACCTTGGTCTTTCAAATTTGTCTCAGCTTTGTGTACGCACAGTATCATGGAATTTAAAAAGTTATGAAAAAAAATTCCTCTGTTATTAGTTAGCTTCATCTGGAATCACTTTTAAAACTAGGCAAGATTAATGTTACAACACAACAAGTTTCTAAGAAAGTAAAAGACGTCTTTCATTACAGACATGGATGGTGGAAAACATGGTCAACAAAAAGGGTCGTAAAGAAGTGTAACAATTCCAAATTATATTTAATAACAATTCATTTTCATCTTAGTGCTTCTTTTCCAAGAATCTCAAGGAAAATTTTGGCCTTTTAGCTCCAGATAAAACGTGCTCTGTGTTTTCTTCTGAAGTTTAAGAAATGTAATTGGCTATTTCTTATGAATTCCCTTGATTTATAGTCTTTTATTAAAGTAATTTGGCTACTCTGTTTTCACAAGTTTTCGTCTGTGTCACTTCTGCTGCTTTTAAGTGGCTCTTCCCTTTAGGAAGTATCCATGGAATAACTGAAGACCACTGAGATCTTTATAAAGAATAAATTTGAAGATAGCACCTCAGTCAGTACTTAAATTTGGGGTTATGTTAACTGAGAGGAAACAATAAATTTTAATAAATTCGCTTCAGGACAAATAAATATGTTTAATAAATTACTGCCAGGCCATACCCTGGGCTTTGGAGATCTTCCAGTTTCCTTTGACTCTGCCCATTTGATGTGCCAGAACTGTTGAGTACCATGTTACCATAGCTGCAGGCACTTATGCAGCAGTTGGGTAAAACTTGTTCGTAGATAAATGCTTTGAATGTGCTTATAGTAGTATTCAGACCAATAAATAAATGGCAGTATATTATGCCGTGACCTGAGCTATAATTTATGTTTCCTGCTGTGCAGTTCTGTATTCTTACTCCTTTGGAAAACAAGGTAGCCCATGTTTCTGAATAAATCAGTATGAAAGCTGAAAAATCTTGAACTGTCAGTAGACCTTTTTGGTTTTAGTAGTCCATTGTCTCTTTCTGTCTACAATATATAGGTATAAATATTCAGAATTTCTAACCTGATTGTGTTAAAATTACTTTAACCAATATATAAACAGGAAAAAGATGAGATGCAATTGAGTCAAGAGAACTCAACCCATAAAAAACCCATCCCTGCCATTAAAATGACACTTGCCTTCTGAAAACAGTCTTTTAAAATATTAACAAAAACCTTTATACATTTTACTTCCAGAGCAGATGGGATGGAAGGAGAGATAGCTTTAGCAGGGATACGGCCCAAAATCTTGCATATTCCACGTTCTGAACAAGTGGTGGACAAGCAGTTGGCAGTCTGGTTTATCACTGCAGAACAAAGAAGCAAAAAATAATTAATTGTTCTTATGCTCATCCTTGTCCAAGAAACAGTACTGGAAAAAAAAAAGGAAGTGTTCCTATAGATGTAAGCTGTGTCTATCATAAATTTGAAGTAGCATTTTTATGCCTTAATTACTTGAGTTATGCTTCAGTAACTTTAGAACTGCTATTTAACTCTTTTTAGTTTAATTGCTGAGAGTAGCATCTACATCTCGCTCACTTCAGTGCCAGCATTCATCACAGTCAATTTATATAGAATTATTATCTGTGAAAGAACAAAAATTTCCTTTTTTTCATTTTTCTTTTTTTTTTCTCCCCATAGAATTCCTTTAGGTACCTTGGATAGCAATGATCTGGAGTTCCTTGGCAAACTGTTAATACCTCAGTTTTGTTAACCTATTAACTAAATTTTAATATCTTAATTTTAATGTAAAAGGATTTAAAAACTAAGTAGATTTAGAAATGGTTAAATATTTCTTTGCCTTTAAAGAACTGGAAGGTATCATTTCTATTCTGTCAGTATGGGACCATGAAGAGCAATAATGAAAGAGCCACTACTGTAAACCTAAAAGTTTAACCTTTACTTTAGTGTGTTTCCTGGCTCTTGAATGTGTAACCATATAGCCTTAAAGTTATACTTAAGTACTTCTCAGTGGATCTGCAAAGGGGAGTTGTTTGTTTGAAATGTATGGGAGAAAGGTG
The DNA here is from genome assembly GCF_003031625.1 of Empidonax traillii. Lineage (NCBI taxonomy): Eukaryota > Metazoa > Chordata > Aves > Passeriformes > Tyrannidae > Empidonax > Empidonax traillii. The sequence continues at coordinate 549,009 of NW_020955686.1, forward strand.
AGAAAAGAGTGTTTATGTATACACTACAGTGTATATATGTATGTATAAAAAGTACAAAGTAACTGAGCAGCAGTAAAACACCCTCTTTTGGAGGTCTGAGTGATAGGTTTTATCACTGAAATTTAGAGAAAAATGTGGGGTCTGTACTCTGATAAGCTCTCATCAAACATTCTTTTCATCTCTCCTCATCAGTCCGTAGTGAGAGAATGGGCTGAGTGATGGTTAGATAGCTGCATCAAATTTTTCCCCCCCCAACCTCGTTTTACTTGGTTCTCAAAAACTTTGTTGAAGTGATATTGACAAGGTGCCCAAACGTCAAAATAGGACATGATTTTTTTTAAACCCTCTGTAAAATATGTAAATAAATATGCTAGCCTTTAAAAAATGTGCAAATAAAGCATGTTCATAATTTTCCTTGCAATTAAATTTCCTTGACATTTCCTTTGAAATTTTCCGTAGCACAATTATTAGCTCAAAATTATATTTATTCAACACATAATGGAAGGGCCTCATCTGCTTTGTAGGTGTTGCAAGTTGACAGAAACATCTATTCCAATTTTCTAGCTTCCTGGGAATCAATATTGCAGTGCAGTACATGATTTGTTTAATTACACAGGCATAAAAAAGTAGGAAAAAAGGCTACGTCTGTTAGAGAAAATATTGTTTTCATATTTTCTTCTTGAAAACAATGATTTTGGAGCACTGCAACACAGGTATATAACTACTGCATGTCTTAAGATATGATGGACAGATCATAAAAATATATATGTCTATTCATAGACTTCTGCAGATGTGCTGATTTTCAAGAGAAAAACATATGTTTACTAAACCAAATACACCATCAGTCTTATTTCAGTCTTGTTAGGCTTAGAATTCAAACCTTCTAAACAATCAATACGGTTATTTAGAATATGAAATGCAAAGCCTTACAGCTATTTGGGCATATCAAGCTTTAAATTATGCATTAATCATATGATATTTGAAAATTCTAGCCCAGACTTTCTCAAAACTTTACATGTGAACCTCCCCCATGATGTAGGGATGTGAAATTTGTGCTTTCTTTATTATAAATTTTCTTAAATGTAACAGTCAGAGATAAATGGTAACCTTGTTAATCTGTAATGCACCTATTTTTCTTCATAGTCTTTTGTTGGGGAACTTGCATAAGAAATGAAAGAACAGTGTTGATGTGGAGATGTGAAGGCTACTTGAGAGTGAGCAAGGAGATTGAAGTAGACAGTGAGGAAAAATTATTAAAGAATGGAAAAAGAAGTGGGTTTTGGGTTTTGTTTTTCTTTTTTTTTTTTTTCTTTCCTATACGGCTGAAATGGGAAAGGTCTGACAGGGACACAAAAGGAGGTACCTTACCAATGACTAACATATTTAAGAATGAAATTGAGTTGGAATCATAAGCTAATACTGACATATTTTTTCATATGGGTAAATATTCTATGAGAAAATACAATGACATTTTTTCTGTATAACATTTCTAAAAAAAAAAAATCACTCTTTTTTATTCAAATCCTATGTCACCTAAGGCCTCTTTCCCACATAAAAAACCCCCATAAAATAAAGTCAGAACTGGAGTTTTTCTCAGGAAGTTCTCAACTTTGTGAGTAGCAAGCATCTTACTGTACTTTTAATAAATAAAAAAAAAAAACCTATAGAACAAATAGTAAAATGTGTTTCAGAAAGGATGCAAAGGGACATAATTTCAGTATGGTAGTGTGCTAGTGGTGCGATTTCTAGTCAAAAGCACTTCATGGTAAATGACTGCTTTACATTATAGAAAACCTAAGTGAAGATTACAGATTTCACATCAGGAGGTGCATGATTTCCTTTGGAATCCCATACTTTCTTTAGCAGTGAAACTAGATATGAATTGTGCATAGCATGGACTTTCAGGTCTGATTCACCCTATGGATCTTCTATTTTCCCATGTAGACACAGCCTTTGGGGAGTTGAGGGAGGTAAGGGGAAAGAAAAACCTTGTGAAACAAATTTGGATGATGGCAGGAAGAAAGAATATGACAGAACAGGAGACAGAGATGCAGTGAGGTAGAGAGATGGTGGCAATCTTGTTTGAGAAGGCTGGAGTCCATTGGGAGAGCTGTGGGGAGGTCTTGAGAACATTGAGAGAGCTGTGAGGTCTTGAGCACAGCCTGGGAAAAAATGGGGATGAAACAGGGAGACTGATTCTGACTGCTCTGGAGAGCACCCCCAGTACATAGTTTGAAAGCTAATACTTGTTTGTTCTTTGGTGGCTATCTTTGAAGTCTGTGGATGAGTATTGATTGTGCCACCTCCTGTGCTAGCCTGTGGTGCTATCTTGGCATTTCTAGAGAATCCTCTTTGCACTCATGCAACAGCTTTGAAACAGATTTTAATGCTTCAATTCTGGTGCCAAGCTCTGCAGGCATGTCAAAAAATTCTATGGATGGAATATACTTTTAATTTCTGAATAGCAAACCGGGCAAACTCTGCTCTGATTGTGTTGATTTACAGCATTTTTCACATATTAGGCAGCCTGCTTTGCAGGCTTACTCTTTGTCGAAGGGTTTGTGTGTTAGCCTGTGTCAGTATGTGTGGCACGTGGGGCACCATTGTTGGAAAAAGGGTCCTTACACTGCACCATTTGCAGTGAGTGCATTCAAGCAGGACTGACTTTTGTCCAGGCAGAACTCTCTTGTACCTTTATTACTCCATAACTCTATACAGACTCTCTACAGCTTCTCTACAGGCTCTGGGTCCGAGCTCTCCAGTCAGGCAGATGTTTTCTTATCTCTCACTTACCACACACATCCATGTGAGTGAACAGCAATGCTTCAAGCAGCTTTCCAGCTTGACCTTGTGATTCTTTTCACACACACTAATCTTAACTCTAGCTAGCTCAGGACCACAATATTATTGCTTTAATATTTTCTTCTTCTTCCTTAGCTGCTCCTATAAGTATTAACACATGAAACTGTCTTGCTTGGTTGAGGTGTTTGAATACCTTCCGATTCCATTGGTTAATGGAAGTTTGCTGGAATTTCATTTGGGTTCTGATGCTGCTCTAAATGCTTGGTACCTTTGAAAAAATAAATAAATAAATAAATAAACCCCACAAAACAAAACAAACAAACAAACAAAAACCAAACCAAAACAAAACAAAACAAAAACACAAAAAAAACCCCCCAAACAAACCCCAAGGCTTCATATCCATCAGGTAAGTAAATTCGTCATTTGTGTTTGTTCATTGCCATAGGCTCTCAACAAAATGACAAGATAGATCAAGATTTTAATTTAGCAGCTCAGGAACCAACACTGTCATGGCCTTAGAGTAAGTTAGTAATTAGGGATGCAAATATGCTGCTCAATGGTTGAGACACCACTTCAGGCCCTAAAGGATAACAGCAGCTGCCAAGTGCTAAGGCAGCTGGTTATTGATGGTAAAGGCTGAGTGCCCACTGGTGAAACAACACATCAGGCACCGGCTGGGGAGTGGTACTAATGGAGAAGGAGGAGGTGGGAAAAGCAGACAAAAATTATATTTGGCTTTGGCTGTAATGCTAGAGAGAGGAGGGCTTTGCTGCTAAAGTCAATAGGGCTTTGTCACTGTCTTCCACAGGGGGCCTCTGGCACTGTAAGAACACATCTACGCCTGGATCTGGCCAGCATATCTCCAACTTAGATGCTAAAATCTCTATTTAGAAGAGAAAAAGAGCCACTCAATAGGGTTTTAGATAATCCCCACCTGTTACAGTGCAATCACTTTGCAACCATTGAAACTTTTTAGCCATCAAAAGGGGAAAACATGGAATTTTCTGCTCCCTGACAGCAATTAAAGACCTTCTATTAACCACATGTTAAGTGTATCTGCTTTTCTGTCTATCTGATACTAGTGATGGATATGAGCCGGAATGTTACACCAATAACTCTACAAATATATTCAGCTTCAAATCTCGAGTTATCAGGTTAAACTTTCTGCAGTTGTACTTTTTAACTACCTTTGTCTTGCTTTTTGATACAAAATGAATCACAATTTTCCAACTTAATTTAGCTGCGGAAACAAAACAAGCAAACCTTGTTTCTCATCACCCAGACTGCAAATCTAACCTTGGATTAAGATGTTTAAAGAAAATCCAGAATACCAAAAACTTACTTTGCATAATATCTCTTTCAGCAGTTTAGCATGGCTTTCGCATGGCTTTAATTGCAGAAAAGATTGCATCTGTATACTATATTTTCCATCTTAAATGTCAACTTTTAAGTTTACATTCAAATATATTCTCTCTGTATATATGTATATATAAATAAATTTATAGATTCCATTGTTACAGCATCTTTTGTTATATTAAATTGTAAGGAAGAGATTTTTCTTTAGCTTTTAGTTGCATAGAAGCTAGTTTTTGAGATCAATTAGGAGAGATTCACCTGGCAGCAGAATAAATCATGTTCTTGGGTTCCTCCTGGGACATTATGAGACTGTTCGTTCCTATTTTCAGGTCCAAGTTTTCAATCCCAGAGACTGGAAGTTCATTTTACTCTGTGGCTGGAAAGAAGTCATACTCTGTCCTGTGAGTAGAAAGTGGTTCATCTTCCTGTGGGACACTTTCATTATAAGAGGGAAGTTCTATCTTTTTAGCAGTTATGTGGTCACTTGATTTGTGAAGGTCATGCTCTCTTCTTTGTGTTGCAGCTAGTAGAAGTGGAAAAGGGAAAAAAAAAAAAAGAAATATTGCAGACTTATGCTCTTATCAACTTTATCAGCTTTTTATGTGGGTCAACCCGTATTCCCTTCTGCTTCCTTTTTAGTCCTGTCAGTCTATGTGTTAGCATCATTTTTGTTGAGGGAAGAGAGATGAGACCATAAAGATAACACTTAAAGATAACATCAGTCAAGTAAAGAGGAAAACTTAATTACAGTCCTTTTTAAGAAGAGAGGTTAATATATTTTGTTTGAATACATTCTTTTTAATACTTTCTAAGCTGTATTGGTGATATAGACATAACATGGACACACTAAAAACCTGAAAATACTACTGCCAATGTCTGTCCATAATATCTTCACATTTTGACAAAATTGTGTGCAGGCTTTTACATGCAATGTGAATAAATGTGGCAGTTTCTGCTTCTTGAAAGAAATAATCTATCAGCTTTGTATAATTGCATTTTTCACAGTTCTGTCAACTGGGAAGAGTCTTTGACAAATAAGTACTGCTCAGATTAAACTCAAGATACACCACTGAAACTGACAACTCTCATCTGAATAAGGAAAATAAACAGATTAAGTAAGAAGATACTGTGGTGCTTTAATTCATTAATTACTTATAAGTAAGCCATCCTGGTTTTGTCTGGGATAGAGTTAATTTCTTCACAGTAGCTGGTACAGTGCAGTGTTTTGGATTCACTATGAGAATAATGTTAACAACACACTGATGTTTTGCTTGTACCTAAGTAGTGTTTACCCTAAGTCAAGGACTTTTCAGTGTCTCATGCTCTGCCAGTGAGGAGGTGCACAAAAAAATCTGAGGGAGAGCACAGCCAGGACAGGGGACCTTAACTGGCCAAAGGGATATTCCATACCGTAAAACATCATGCTCAGTATATACACTGGGGAGTTACCTGGAAGGAGGTTCAATTGTGGTTCAGGGACAGGGTCTGGCATCGGTCAGTGGGTGATGAGCAGTTGTATTGTTCATCACTTGTTTTTCCTTGGGTTTTACTTTTTAATTATTATTATTAATATTATTATTTATTATTACTATTATTTACTTTGTTTCAATTATTAAAATATTCTTATCTCAACCTACAAGTTTAACTTTTAATTCTTCTCCCCATTCCACTGGGTGGAGGGGCGGGTGAGTTAGCAGCTATGTGGTGCTTGGTTGCCAGCTGAACTTAAAAAATGACATAAGCAAAGAAACACAGTCTTTGCTTTTCCAGTGACCAGTCTGATAGCATTGCAACAAGTTTAGATTTTCAGATTCTGCTTATTCTATTGTTATTGCTGAAAGAAAGATACATAGCTTATATTTTGTTGGAGTAGTATTTCTGTGTTTGCAGAAGAGAAAAATGAAAATACAATTTCCATCTATAAGTAGACTGTGAAAACTGGAAAATCTTCCCTCCAATGTGTGCCTGTGGGAGAGTGAAAGATTATTCTTTTGAGAAGCCAACATTTTATATGCCAAAAGAGTAAATGTCTGATTAACTTGCTATATGGCTGCAACAACATATTGATGTGTTTTTCTTTAATTAAACTTGCACAATAGATGCTTCCTGGAGGTTAAAGATAAAAATGTGTTTTTATGCAACAAATACTGATACTTGCCTCTGACTGAAGTCTTAGGCAAGTTCCCAGTAGTGTAAGGTCTGAATTTTATGTTCCTGTTTTATTGTTTTATTTTTTAATCCTTAGAGTCGTAATCCTGACTTCTTAAGGAGAAATGCCCTATACAGTTTTAGGTCACATACCAGTCTGCTTGACGCTCTCTGAGTGAATGTTACTATGACTTCAGATCAAAGACTGGCAAAGTAATTTTTGGTGATATAATTACAGCCCACCTGCAGGGAGGTCTGAGGAGGAGGCACCCCTGCAATACCCAGATCAAGTAGAGATATTAGAATGAAAGAATGCCATGATAACCTAAGGAAAGGTTGGCAAAGTAGACAACTATTTCAAAAGCAACAGTATTCTCTATAATTGTTTTACTGAAGCTGATCAGCGTCACATGTTGGGAAAACATGCATGTCAAATCACATTTGCTTTAGTCCTTTGATGTTTGAAGAAATGATAGTGCTACCATGGTTATCCTTGTCAGAGGCACACTTACCAAAGAGGAAAGGAGATGTGGAAGTGTATGCTAACTGCATCCTGAGTTAGGGACTAGATTTAGCATGACAAAGATCCTGTTCTAGACAAAGACTTGTGCTCTCTTACAGCTGTTCTGTCCTGATTGCAACTGCATCTCAGTCATGGTAAAACCAATACTGAACATAAATGGCTGAGGTAATTCTTCTGCCATTGAGAGTACTCAAGATGATTCTTGTGATACTTCCAGAATTAGCTACATGAAAAAATAAGCTTGGGTCTTAGCTAGACTTTACTCGGAGGAGAGTAAAGCTAAAAAAGTTTTCATTGAGAGAAAAAAAGTACAATAGGAACTTCAAGTACTTGTAAACTATGTTGAGAGGAAGGACAGTTATTTATGTAATGTGCAAATAGTTTCTTTTTACTTTAGCGAATGCTCTGAATTTCTGATATGAGCTGATTTTAGAACTCAGTTCTTTTATGAAATCAGATCTCATGAGCTTAGGATATTATGTACTGTAATGGACCAGTCCACAGATCACAAAAGCAAAAAATGTCTGGAGACTATCTTGTGTGCTAAGATTTTAAGCAGATGTATTATTTCATCATATAAGATAATAATAGAAATATATTTTTTCTGGAGTTTTGATGACTTATTTTCAGTATCTTGAATATGTTGGGATTCAGGGGTCTCATTTAACTGAACCTGGTAGTGTGTGCCTTTGTCCTCAAGTAGTGAAGTAAGCTAGCAAGGGGAAGAGAGATGCTTGGACTTGTTTGTTGAGAAAAGTAGAACATATGTGTCTGAATACACTGGTCTCAGCTAATACTGAGAAATATACCATATACTTCACAATTAAAGTTATTTCAAAAAATTTCTACTGAAATGCACATGATCATGAATCTGAGAAATTGAGAGATGGTGGTATGCCTCATTTTGTAGGACAGCAGGGAGAAGGAAGTTTAGTCACATGAAATGTGATGTTGGTATGTTACTGAAAGAAGTAATATCTCATTGGATTTTATGCCTTTACTGTAATTTATGATCATGTCTCATTTTCAGAGAAGGTTTATTAAAGACATGGAAAATATAACACCAAAGATATGGATTTGTCGTATATGACACCTAGCAATTTACAAGCCATTTCACTAAGACATTTTACATGCTAACACTTCGTCATTTCATTTTACTTTTGCAGAAGGTACTATAACAAAAAGAGCACCAAGAAAGTCAATTTGAAGTATTTACTTGTCTTGTTCTTTTATACTATTAATGTAAACATATGCAATTATAAACAATTTTCTGTTTAATTTCATTTCAGAAGTCTGTAGGAGTTGCTTTATTAAAATCATAGAATAGTTTGGGTTGGAAGGGACCTTTAAAAGTCGTCTAATCCAATACCACTGCAATGAGCAGGGGACATCTTCCACCTAGATCAGGTTGCTCAGAGCCCTGTCCAACCTGATCTTAAATGTTTCCAGGGATGGGGCATCTACCGTCTCTCTGGGCAACCTACTCCGTGTCTCACCATCCTCACAGTAAAGAATTTCATTCTTACATATGGTTAGATTCTGCTTTCTCTTAGTTGAAAACCATTACCCCTTGTTCTGTCATAACAGGCCCTACTAAAAGTCTGTACCCATCTTTTGATCCCCATCTTTAAGTACCAAAAGGCCACAGTAAAGTCTGCCTGGAGCCTTCTATTCTTCAGCCTGAACAAACCCAAATTGCTCAGGCATTCCTCATGGGAGAGGTGTTCCAACCTTCTGATCATCTTTGTGGCCTTCTTCTGGACTCAGTTCAACAGGCCAATGTCCTTCCTTGTGTTGGCAGCCTCAGAGCTCAATGCAGTGCCCTGGGTGGGGTCTCATGAGAGCAGAGGGCAGAATTGCTTCTTTCGATGCAGTCCAGAATGTGGTTGGCCTTGTAGTACAAGTAGTACAGGAAGGAGTAAAGTCAAAGTGATACTTTTTTAGATCTCTTTCACTGATGCTTCATCTTGTTTGAAATATTTTTAAATAACATTGTCTTATAGCTCATAATTTTGTGTAATATACAGTACAAAGAAATGTAAAACATCACACAATTATAAAATATTATTAAATACTCATGTAGCATTTATGAAAAATATTGCACTTTTCAGGTGAAGTAACTAATTTAAACTTGATGTCATTGAATTGCTGGGGATTATTTAAATATGTACAGTGATTAAGTATCCATGGTGAACTAAAGATTAAAATAATCTTGTTTTATCAACTAATTTATATGTCAAGTTAAATGAAAAAAATCACTTTTTGAAAGGAAGAGGATATGTCTAATCTGGATACATGTGAGGAAAAATATGTATTTGCATTATGCATCAGGTGACCAGGACTGTCTTGTTTCCCAGACCCTATTAAATCTACGTCTGCAAAATTATAATGAGCTACTCTTTGTGGTATGGGCTCAGGACCTTGTTCTTTTTCTTGGACAGAAAGTCACTTTCTGATTTCTGTCTCTGCTCTGTTTATCTTATATGTGTGCTCTGAAACACTCTCTCTGAAACACTCACTCTGAAAATATTTGCTCTGTAAATCTTTTCCTTTATCATGAATTTTGCTATGATGTCATGGTTTAACACCAGCTGGCAACTCAGCCCTGCACAGCCACTTCCTTGCTCCACCAGGTGGGATCAGGGAGAGAATTAGAAGGGTAAAAATGATGAAACCCATAGCTTGAGACAGTTTAAGAGAGAAAGCAAAAGCTGTGTGCGGGAGCAAAGCAAAACTAGTAATTCAATCACCCCTTCCTTTGGGTGGGCAGGCAGGTATTCACCCATCCCCCGGAAAGCAGGGCTGTATCTCACATAACTGTGGCTTGGGAAGACAAATGACACAGCTCCAAATGTCCTTCCCCGCTTTCTTCCTCTCCCCCCCCCCCCCCCCCCCTTTATATGCTCAGCATAATGCCATATGGTGGGGGATATTCCTTTGGTCATTTGGGGTCAGCTGTCCTAGCTGAGTCCCCTCCCAAATCCAGAGGCATCCCCAGCCTCTTCACTGATGGAGTCGGGAAGGAGCAGAAGAGGCCTTGACTCTGTGTAAGGCCCTGCTCAGCAATAACAGGAACTATCAACCCTGTTCTCAGCACAAAACCAAAACATCACCACATGCCAGCTGTCATGAAAAAAAGTAGCTCTACGCCAGTCAAAACTGGGAAAGATGCAGAAGCACAGATGTAGGACTTATAATCAAGATAGAAGTACCTCAGTTCAACAGCTTTTCCTGATTGTGCTCTCTGTAATGGACTGACTGTGTACTGAGGAGAAACAACAAGGAAGGTCTTCAGCTGATATGAAAATATATGAATGTATTTTTAAATTGTTAATTTATGAAGATAAAATCTATGCTATAAATTCTGAAATATCTAGTAAAAGAGACAAGCTTATCAGTTAGCAAGGATATCAGTCTGGTTGCCATTGACTTCAGCATAATCGTGAGCTGAAAGAGTGATGAACATTTTTCCAAGGACATGAAAGGCAAGTTAACAAGTGGAAAAGTAGAGTGCTATAGTTAAAATATGTAGAGTTATAGATAAGTAGTTAGAGGGTGAAGGGAAAGACATCAGTATCACATTTCTAAAACTCAAACTATTCATTTTTCTTCTGCAGAAAAGGAAACTTTTAGGTTAAAAGCAATAGTTTCTAAAAAACTGATAAACACAACTTGCTTAAGGTTGTGTAATCTAACAAATGTTTTAAATTATTTTTTTTAACAAAAGTTTCCCATTTGCTAAACAAGTACAGTGGGAGAGGAGGATAATCTAAATACTGATGTGTTACATTGATTTTGCTTATGTCATATTATGTTTTAACATGCAGTCTGGCTGTATCTGCCCTTTTGGAGCAGTTATTTGAATGCTAGTTATAGGATTCAAATTCACTAGCTGTGCACTGAAGATACCACATGTTCCATCCATTCATACTGCAACGAATGGGTAAAAGGTAAAATCTTATTCTGCATGGGAAGTTGTGAGATGGTTCCTGGGGTGCAGCTGAAGTTGCCTCTTCTTTTACAAGTTGCTTCTGAGAAACTCCAATAACTGCTTTTGAAGGACCTGCTTTGGTCACAGCTCAACCTGACCCAGACCCACTTTGCCTCTCTCTTTGATCAAACTAAAGAGGAAATGCAGCCCAGAAGTGTTATGCAATTCATCCCACAGGCAATAGTGAATTACAAAGTTGTCTTGGTGAGAACAGGAGAAATGGAGGCTACAGAAGTTAAAAAAAAAAGACTAAAAGTCCTTTTACATAGAGGTCCCATCTTTTTTGAGCACTGAGCTCAGGAGAATTGTGGGAAGCTTGCTTGAAGAAAAGGAAAGCGAGAGAGTGAAATGTAGCATTTTAGTCCAGCAGCTGTAAGAGCTGTACTGAACACAGCACAGAACTGTGGGCTCGCTATAAATAGCTGTAAGTCCTATTTAAAAACTAAAATGCTTCCCCTTCCTTTTTTTTTTTTTTTTTTTTTTTTTCCCTCCTCTGTTCTCTACCTAACTGTTTAAGGGGCTTCATGCTACATTTCTAACTGTGTTAAAAGAGGATGTGTCAGATAAGAAGCTGATGGGGAAGACCTAGCACAAGTGTACAGAGCATTGTGGCCTTTGCATGTATTAGAACTGCTTAATGCTTTTGGAAATTTGCAATTGGAAAATGCTTATACAACCACTTTGACAGAGATGCTTGAGATGCTTAAGAGAAACAAAGATTCCTAGAACTGCGCAATTTGCAGAAAATAACTTTGTGCCCTTGTTATTGCCTGGAAACATGGATTTTCAAAGCAAATGCTACTAGGATGAAAGAGAATAGAAAATGAAAGGAGTATGCATTCCTCTAGCAAAAAACATTCCCTAAATTTGTGTAGTGATTATTTACAGACTTTGGCATTTGAAAACTTGCGTATTTTTTACTCATGTTGTCCAAAAATGGATCTGTGCATTTAAATTAGGTTAGATGGCAATGATAATGTTATAAGATGAAAACAGTAAAACAAAGGAAACCATAAAAGGTCGGCTATGCCTGGCATAAAATAATTTTCTCTAGTGGCAAAAGAAATAACATGTACAGCTAGTAGAAACCATAGAGTCCCTAGAGTATTATTGAAAAGACAGGAATTACATATAAATCAAGCCATACCTTCTAAAAATAAAAATAAAAAATTACTGTGCTAGTGCTTAAGTGCTAAGTACATTATTTAGTGGTAGCTGTACAATTTTATGTAACATATGTAGTAAATATGCCTTCATGATTCCATATTTTTGAAGCAAAAATAAGTGGTTGATTCTAAAAAAGCAGAAGAGCTAGTTGTAAAAGGAAGGTAATCTAAACTTAAATCTTGTGAGCTATGCTTATTACTTTCAGAAAGAATGGATGTTATGACTGCCTTTCAAGATTTTAAAGTAAGTACAATAGCCCCGCCATAGCATACTTTGAAATTATTTGTAGGAAAGAGTCCTTGTTGGTGTATTTGGATACCAAGTAAGAATTACTTATGACTATTTTTTGCTTGATACCATATTACAGAATGATAAGTAAACTGGTAGATGGAAAAACTGTATTTTTACAAAAAAGTATTGATCAAGAAAGACTTTAGAAACACCTTTTCTTCCTATTCTCCTTTTATTTCAAGTCTTGAAATTAAGTTTAAAGACAATGAAAGAACTAAACCTTTATGAGATGAAATAATGAAACTAGATTTTTAACAATTTCATTTTCTTGTATTTGCAAACAAACTCCTGATTTTTTAAGAAGCTTTAAGAAAATTTATTATAAAAAGTCACACAATACAAGATCATATTCTTCCTTAACATCTAATTTTTTTCATCAGTCTATTTCTACATGCTTAAATTAATCTGGATTACAAAAGTGTAAATTAGACCAAAAGCTGAACCACTTTTACTTTCAATTGCCTAGAAACATTATGAAAAACATGAATATATGCAGGTTTTGGAGCTCACTTTATATTGCATTATGTTGCAATTAAGAATATGAACATGATAGTTTATTTTTATCATATATTTAACTTTCACTTAACGCACATTATGATCTCTTCTTTATAGAATGTGACTTTGTTACTGTCCTGAGCAAGTTTACCGTTATGACTGTCTTACATTTCATTCAATGGCATGAGGCATGCTTACTGCTTTATCACTTATTTGAAACTATTCCACAGAGAGGAGTTGATGCATAGTTAATGTTGGCCTCAGAAATTAAAACTGATCCTTTAAAATATGCAAGTTTCTGATCAGATCAGGCTGTAAGGACTTGATTTCATTCTGATGAATTAATGTCTGAAACTGTAAGCCCTAGGAAAAGCATTTATATGTGCTCCTAAACCGGTCCTTAAGCCTTTTTGGATTTTGCATCTGAGTTGTTTCAGTGAAAATATAAGGAAACAGTACTTGCTGCAATTTTTATGTGACAAGTTGCACTGAACAAATTTTCTGTGTGGGATTGAGGAGTGCTGATAACCAGAGAATATTTTCTTTCCATTTTGGGGTCATGGGATATTGATAACACTGAATGTTATGCCTCTGGGCATTTATGATGTACCCTCTGCATGTACCCTCTGTTCCAGCCCACTGCCTGCTACTAGCACCCATTCAGAGTCTAGGAGTTTGTTTCTGGATAGTTACAATAAACTTTCCACTCTCCTTGGCTTCTATGGTGAAATAAACACATCCTGACTCAGTGGAATAACGGATGAGTAGCAACATCCTTCCATCCCTCAAGTCGCTGTCAGTGCAGTAAGCCCTTAGGTGTTTGCAGAGCAGTGCTGCAGTCTCTCTGGGCTGGGCACATCCCCCGTCTCTCCAGAGAAGCAAAGAAAAAGTATCTGATTGATGTGGAGCTTATGTTTATTCCCACTCGCCATTTTACACTACGAAAGAGTTACAGTTTTGTTTCCTAAAACCTGGGCTGAGTGCCGTATTTTCAAGACAATCGTAGGAACAGTGCTGAAAGTTTATGAAGGATCAAGTTCGTAAGTTTCAACCTTTTTATACAGAAATTGATTCCGTCAAAACAAAAATAGGGTTTCAAAGTATGTCAGAAAATTTCTAAAAATTATGTGTTGAAGTTCATTGATTTTGTGCATTGATGTACTCAAAGGATGTTATTTCAATTGTAACAGAAAGAGATCTAAAATATAGGTAAAGGTATTGCTGATTTGTAATAAAGTCTTGGAGGTTATGGAGCAAATATGTTCCTCAACCACAGCGCAGGGTAAGAAAAGAATAACATTATCTCCTATGTTTATGTAGGAATTGTTCAGCAAGGGAGACCAGGCTTTGACTCCATTGCTCTAGCTCAACTTTGCAGCTCTCCCTAGAGCTTGCATGCCTCTCATGTAAAAGAGCAGGAATTCCTATCTTGGAGGATACTCCAAATCTCTCTACCCCTCACCCTACCTCCTCCTTATTTCCTCCCCCTTTAACAGGAATAAGTGATTGTTAATAGCAAACAACAGGTCTTAGCTACAGACCATTATTTAGAAGAAAACCTCTAGAAATGTACTCTGGGCTGCAGAAATGTCGAAATACAACTTCTATATTTGAATGTTATGTCATATTGATATGGTACAGGAGTTAAGCAAAGGCAGAAATTATATTAGATACAATATTTCTTCAAAGATGCCTTATCTTTTAGCATATTCTATAAATAGGAAGTGATATTGATATTACTGTGACTGGTATATCTACTTCTGTTACCACTATTGTTGCTGTTCACAAGAATAACAATACTAACAATATTATGTGAACATATTTCTGTCATATCAACTGATTCCTATAGAGAAATATATAAAGAAATTACTTATTCTGGTGTTATATTAGCACTCTGACCAATTCATGTGGCTTTGGGCAAATAATGTGCAATTTTATTAATAATTTTTGAGCATATAATTTTTATTCTATTTTATTCATTTCAAAGGCTGCCCTCAAAGCAAAGAACCAGGCTGAAAGAAGAATAATGAAATGTAGTTTTCAGTAATGATTCAGTTTCTTGCTAATTGTTTTTGCAACTCTTCTAAGAGAAAATGGTGGAATAAATATAACGCTGTTTTCACTTTGCCAGTTTCTGAGACTGGTCTTTTTGATAATTGTTGCGCATCAATAAGAAGTAATCAAAAACAGCTCAGAATGAGTTGCCAAAGTAATAAAGGTGTTAGGTCTATATTCACTTAAATTTTTTGAAGGAAATTCCTTACTGCTTCAAGCAAAACTGCAAGTGCAAATGCCGGTGCTCAATAGAACTAATAGGCAGAACTATATTAGTACAACACTGACTTTTTGGAGTTTTTTTTTGCAAAAGGAATATTTATTATCAAAATATATTTAGCAAATTTATGTTTGTTTCAATAAGTTGCTTGGTTTCAAATAGACTCCTCCAGAATTTTGGAAACAAAATATTTTAGCTTTTAGAGGTCTTAAAAATTTCTTTTGCTGGGAAAGTCTTCTTTTCATGTGAGGAGTTTTAAGGGGCAAAATGAAACTAAGTATTTCAGCTGTTAAGAATTGGCCTAACTTAATGAATCATTTTTTTTCAAACTTTCAGTGTGGACCAAAAAACCTGTCCATGCTGTTTGTTCAGAACAAAGAAAACTAAGAATTTTGAATGGGTATGTGTAGTTTCTTTTCTCCTTGACTAGATTGTGATACGCCTTTCTAAGAGGACAAAATTCTTAAGTCAACTCTCTGAGAGATGTCACAAGGTAACTAACTACATGTGGCTGAAGCTCTGATTTTTAGAGTTTCAGGAGCACAAGCACCCAGTGACAATTGCTTGTGGAGAAAAGGGCTTTACAGTTGAAATTGGTGATTGGGGGAAAAAAGTTCTGGTGTTTTCAAGTATACACAGAAGTCTACATGCAGAAAAGAAATATAAAAGTATGAAAAGCTAACCAAAACCATTGCTAGTATGAGATGATTCTTGCTTGGCAATTGATTTCTCATGATTTATTTTGGTTTTAAATGGAACCATAATTTCTAAGTAGCATAATAATCTCTACCTCCTTTTCTTACAGCTACTTTCTATAGTTTGAGGGTTTTTTTCCCACAGGAGGTGATTATTCTTTAATTTCTAATCTGCAGCAATGTCCATGCATGTACTCACAAAGCTCTATTGGCACAATGTTTCCAACCAACTCCAGTGAGGACAGAGGGTCTTTAAGTAAAGTTCTGATACTTCTCTGTGAAGGGTGTGTTACCACAAGGTTGTGCTGGATGTAGTAGTTAATATTTGCCTTCCCAGTGATAACACAGATAGCAAATACTCCAGAGCGAAAGTAAAAGCTAAATATGTGGCTGCTGGAAACTCAAGGAAAGCTGGATGCATATCCAGTGAATCCTACAGATGAGATTTTCAATGACAGTGAAAAAATGTATGTTCCAGTATTCCAATGGGGTGCTGCTCAGTGTTGTTAATTCTTGTCCTTTATCAAGTTAATCAAGCTGCAGACAAATATCTAACAACACAAATGATTATCACTCCCAATAGTAACAGACATTGATGGAATCTAGTGGTTAGTTCAAAAACCTCTAGGCTGATGTCTCCTAATGTAACTTAGTGATTAATTCTGAGAGAAAGAGAGAATGTGAGTCATGTGAAGAGGGTTATTGAGTGATTAAAAGTGCTGTTAATCTTGGACTGAATATTTCTCCTAATTGAATGCTCTCAGTTGAATAAAGTACATACACATGAGATTTGAATCTCTTCTTTCCGTGTGGGCTGCAAAGAAAATCAGGATAGTTATAACTTTTTTTAGGGTAATGGACTCCTATTGAATAAGGGTCACCTACAGTAGGAAAAGGTGTGAATAACTTTAATAATTGTTACCTTCTAGCCTGATTTTCTCACCATTAATCAGTATTTTTCCCATTAAACAGGATTTAGGGATTGGGGTTTTTTCTTTTAAAAGACACTTTTTTCAGTTATTTTCACTTTTTTTTTGTTAGTTTCAGATAACAGTTCAATGATAGAATATTTATTTTCCTAGAAAGTATCACAATTTTACTCTGTGCATTAAATAAAAAAAACAAAACAAAACAAAAAAAAAAAACAGAGAGGAGGAAAAATAATTAAAAACGTATGTATACAAAGTGCCTTCTAAAATTCTAAAGACAGCTTTAGACTTTTTTTAATAACTTCTAAAGAGTGCTTTTTCAAATCTGATTTTAGTATAGACTTGTATGTGTACTTATCTGTGAAGCAACAGCATCACAGTAACCTGTGAGATACAATATATTTGTCTCTCTGTAAGGAATTTGCCTCCTAATAGCAATTCCACCTAACTGATAATTTATTTAATAATTTAATTAAGGAAATATTCAATGATTCCCAAGAATGGCTGCAGCTTATTCTTCATTCATTGCACTTCTGCTTTCTGTTTCTGACATGGGCTTTGCTTGATATGAATGCGTTCCCTAATGACCTTAAGGGGAATTTTGTTATATTAAGAAAAGGCCTTAAAGAAACCCCTTATTTTATTGAAATGCACCAAAAAAGGGCCGTGTGTTTCACCTATGGTCAATACAGTTATAATGGAAATTGGGTGCAGCTCTCTACTATTGTTCTTCCTGCCTATTTAGAGCTGACTTTAGTTCTTGTATCCACAGGGTAAAATTTAAAAATCATGTTTCAACCTCTTCAACCTTAATTAATATGTGGTTAAAAAATTGTTTTTTGACATTAAATTTTCAAATTTATATATTGATACATTGGATTTTTACAAAAAAATACATAAAAGGGCTCTGATCATCTCACCCACATAGCAGAATATCTAGCCATCTAGCATATTATTTTAGCATGTTTCACTGAACCCCACTCGTCCAGCAGTTTGGTACATCTGAATGCTGGTTATTTGACAGATTAAAGTTGTTGAAAAGACTCAAAGTACTTCAAAATCATTTTAAACAACCATCTGCCCCTCAAATAATAGAATTTTAAAAAGAACAAGCAAAGCTAAAATCAGATGCTTTATACTGTAAGACGAAAATCTGTCACATACTGCAGTTGCAACTCATTTCTCTTCCATCTGGCACAGGTTTTCATCAGCCCTAACAGATGTGTTGCAGTAGGTCAACACAGGACAACCTAGTTCATAAGATCAGACTAATCCATTTCTTCCTTTTACGGCAATAGTAAACTAAAATTCCTGCAATATTCTTGGACTCTACCAAAAAAACCCAATGGTTGACCGCGTGTTGTTGCATCTCAGCATATTTTAAAGTCTTCAATGGATAGGTTACTGAAGGTTAGTTTCGGTGTTTTCTTAAACCTTTCATTACTCAACTACTGCATCCAAGTCCCTTGGGTGATTTTCATGAGTTACAAATAAGTCCATTAAACTTTTTCCAGTGTGGGAAAGGAATAATCTAGATGGTGAGTGTTCAGTACATGCCACTCTACAGTGATTCCTAAACAGACTAACACTACTGAGGCATTCAATAAATTACAGTCTCATACTGGAAGGTTAGTAGTTCATTGGAGTTGTTTAAAATTGGAAACATCTCAACATATGCCCTACCTTCAGGTGCCTAACATGTTTATTTGTCTTTCAAAAACACTCTGGTGGGTTGACCTTGGCTGGATGCCAGGGGCCCACCAAGCTTCTTTATCACTCCCCTCCTCAGCCAGATGGGGGAAGAAAAGGTAGAGAACAACTCTTATGTTAAGATGAGGCAGTTTGCTGCAGCAAAAGTGAAAGGGCGTGCACATGTGTGCAAGCAAGCAAAGTAAAAAACCCCAAATATTTTATTCTGTATTTCCCCTCGGAAAGTGATATCCAGATGCAGTGGTTGCTCTGGAAGACAAACACTGTAAATGATGAATACCCTGCTTCTTCCCCCTTCCTCCTCCTTTCTCTTAGCTTTTATTGCAAAGCAGATGCCATATAGTGTGGGCTATTCCTTTGGTCAGTTTGGATCAGCTGTCCTGGCTGTGTCCTCTCCAAGATCTTGCCCACCTTCGGCCAGCTGGTCAGGGGGAATGCTGGAGATAGTGCTGGTTGATGCTGTGGGAGCACTGCTCAACAGTAGCCACAGCACTGGAGTGTTATTAACACCTTTCTGGCTACCAGTGAAGAGCACTGTGCTGTCAGGGTTGCTATAGGGAAAATAAACTCCATTTCAGCAAACCCAATACACACACAAATATCATGTTTTCAGAATACAAAGACCATATTATTGGTTCTTTCAGTCAGCAGTTCTTTAAAATATTTTCTAAAGGCACCTGCTAAGCCATTAAAGTAGCATAATGCAGTTCTGCATGTTTCTGTGAAATTAATTAAATTTCTAATACTTTATCAGATAGTAAATGAAGGAGTTTTTGGCATTCCAATGTAATAGATATTCTTTTACATTTCAGTACGCTGATAAATTGTTCAGAATGAAGTTAAATTTCATAAGTTACAATGAATCTAATAATACTAAAAAAAGAGTTTTGAAAGCTTGAATAAAGTCTTTTGCCTTTTAATCTTCTGAGAGTTGCCTGCATGAGATTCAGTCTGTCATGAGCATTTTCCAAAGATAAAATAAAGGCTGCTAAAAAGAAGAATGAAAAAAAGAGGGGGGGAGAAGTCAGAAATTAAAACTCAGAAAATCATACTTTCATCATATATACATCATATTTTCACAGCAATCTAAAGATTTAAAACAAATATATGAACTATGTAAAGAAACTCATCCTAAAATTTAGATTGAATTTTCTAACTTCAGGACTTAAAAAGTCCAAAATAAGGTACCTATAAAAAAAAAAAAAAGCTCCATCACATTCACTTTTTGCACTAACACCTGGAATTACTACATCTAATATTAATGCATACTAATTGTATAAACATATCTGTTAAAATTCTGGCTTTGTGCTGTCTTCTACCAGATATAAACCATGCTTAAAAACATGTCAAATATAAACTATAGTAGATATAAATCAACTATTTTCCATTAAATTAATTGTCTTTTATTCTTGTTCAGTACATTGACCCAAAGCAAATAACCAGTTGTTCGTTAAGTAAGTTTCATAGAACCTCAAGATATTTTAAAAACTGGAATTGTAACAGGCCTCAAATTACTTTTTTTTAATTTTTTTTTCTTTTTTAAGGGAGGTAAGTGACCTATAAATGGTAAAACCATTTCTGCTTTGGATGGTTTTGTTAATGAAATTCCATTATAATGAGGGTAATATAGCAACTATAGTAATTGCAACACAATAAGGAAATTTTAGCCTTGAAAGATTTAAAAGCTAATTACTGAATGCCATAGTGAAACAAATGGAACTCTTTATTTCTATTGTGGTAATATCTGAATTGCTACTAAGCAATTCCTCAGCAAAGAAACTCTCTAAATGACGATAGGCCTAAATATTCCTATTTAAGGTCCAAAATAGTTTTGCACAGCTTCCACATTCAGTCTTATTAGCAGAGTTGCCTGCTTCATGTCAGTAGAGAAAAAGCCCTGAGGAAAAGGTAAAGTGTTTCTTCATCAGGGTTGGGTGATGAAGAAATTGGTCTTTTACACTAGTGATAGGAATCAGCTGGAGACCAGACCTGACAGAAAGTGCTTTGAGTCTCACCTGCCTTTTTCAGGTACAGCCCTCTGGTTGTCCCTGGGACATCATCATGGACCTCTTGTATGGTTCTCTTGTGGTTGTGGTCATTTCTTTTTCCTGTGGCTGAATATCTTTTAGAAAGCCTTCAAAGACAAAACCTTCACAGAGTAACACTTTCTGAAAGGCCCATGAGTAAATTTGGTTGCTAATGTGATATATAAGATGCAAAAGAAGCTGATACACAATTTCAAAATTTTTGAATTGTCCCTCCATATTTGAACTCTACATAAAAGGGAAGAAATAAATAGCATAATTAGAGTTAATCTCTTAGCAATTTAAATTTTAAAAAAATCTCAAATTATCTTCAGGGAGATTAACTACTCAAAATTCTGTTATTTTCTCAAATCGAGCAGGCAAACAGAAATATTGGCAGGAAATGCATTTTGAGTTTATAACCTTCTTTAAACAGTGAGTATAAGTATTTACCAGAGTCCTTTCAGAAACTGGTATTTGCAGCCTTTCACTGTTATTTCAGCATAACTGATTACTGTGGAAATGTGTAAAACTCTAGAGCATGCATGTGTTGTAAATGCCTTATAGTGGTTTCTGATGCTTGCACTATATCAGGCTCCAGGAGTCTGTGGCCCAGCTATTGGGCTACCAGCAGTAGAAGGAAGTATTTTAACTTCCTGGCCAGAAGCAAATTATCAGAAATATTAGTGGGACATAGACACGCTTCACAGGTTTCCAAAAGAACAAATGGCACTACCTCAGCCTCAGTAACTAGAAAACCAGGATTACAAGGAGCTGAACCTTTGTTTGCTTTCTCACAATACACAGCAAAGATTTTGGGGGTGGCTTTAAGAGGAAAACGTACACAACATCACAGCAACCAGATTCTTGTGCAGCATGAATTTAATTAGAGGCCAGCATTGGAATATCTCCTTCTCATATGCATGTACTATTTATTTGGATATGACTAATTTCTTTTGGAAAGGGAAAGAAGAAAATCATTAGGCACCTCATCGAAGTATTTGAATCAGACTGTTTTCCTATGAGGTGTTTTTTGGGCAGTCAGGCTTCGAAGAGGACAGACTTCCACTGAAAAGGGACAGTGCAGAACACAGGGTTTCATAGAGAAATGGACAGCAAAGCATCTCTCTGTGTTCTTGATGCAACCCCTTTGGTCTTTTTCCACAGTGATCCACATTATTTTATTGCAATGAAGAACTCTCATCCTGAGAAACCCACAGTGCTAGTCCCTCCTTTGAAAGTAACAGGAAATTTGCCTGTAACTTCAATAGAGATGGGAGTAAATAATTTATTCTCTGCTGCTGAAACAGGTAAAAGCTTGGAAAGTCTATGAATACGTAGCTTAATCCTTTTTATTTTAGAGTCTATTTTCAAATGTTCAGACTCTGTATCTTCAGTGAGAAAACCTAACTAGACTGTGCTACTTAGAGTCTTGGACACTATGAATAACTCTCTCCTGAAGTAAACTATTTTTTCAGTCACTAATGTTCTACAGCAGTAGTAGTACAGGCTGCATTATTTATATATTTCTAAAAGACACAACTTGCCTTTATTTTAGTGGACATCTGTTGTGGTTTCGACTCTGGCCAGATTTTCAACACTTACTGAGAGCCGCTTTTCCCCCCTCTTCCCCACTCTGCTCTTCTAGGGGAGAG
>NW_020955686.1:571791-626403 GCF_003031625.1 Empidonax traillii
CTAACTAGACTGTGCTACTTAGAGTCTTGGACACTATGAATAACTCTCTCCTGAAGTAAACTATTTTTTCAGTCACTAATGTTCTACAGCAGTAGTAGTACAGGCTGCATTATTTATATATTTCTAAAAGACACAACTTGCCTTTATTTTAGTGGACATCTGTTGTGGTTTCGACTCTGGCCAGATTTTAAACACTTACTGAGAGCCGCTTTTCCCCCCTCTTCCCCACTCTGCTCTTCTAGGGGAGAGGAAAAATAAAAACCAGTCGGAGAATTCCTGAGTAGAGATAAGAACTGGGAGACTCACCTACTAATTTTCATGGACAAACAGACTTTAAGTGAATAGAACTTAAATTTATTGCTAACAAACTTAAACTAAAAGTTAAATTATTCCTAACAGAATAAGAACTAAAGAATAAAAGAATAATACAGTCTTAAAAAACGCCACCTTCTCTCCACTACCCCTTCCCTCTTTCCCTTAGCAGTGCGGGGGACAGGGAAGGGGGATCAGTTGTTTGAGTCCATCTTTCGGCAGCAACTCTTGCAGATTTGCTGTTCTGTGGGTTACTCCTCCGTGGGCTTCAAGGGGACAACTTGCTTCACCATGAGCTTCACTACAGTTACTGGGGGTAATAGCTTTGAATCCTTCCGCTGTTTCTTGTTGGGTCCCTCCCCACGGGAGACAGTCCTTGATAGACCTCTCCGGTGTGGGTCCATCCCTCGGGCCACAGCTCTTCCATAATCTGCTGTCCCTTGGGTCACAAATGAGCCGCATCAGTGTAGATCCCTCACAGGGTTACAAGTCTTAACCGGGACAACTTGCTCCAGTGTAGGTTTCTTGCTTCATGGGCCACAGGTCTCCAGCAAGACTGTTTCATCTTAGGCCTCCCATGGAGTCTCAGCTTCCTCGTGCATCCACTTGCTCCAGTGTAGGCTCCTTCATGAGCTGCAGGGGGAGGTTTCCTCATCACTACAGTCTTCCTCAGGCATCAGGGGTCTCAGCTTTAAGTCTTTCCCCTGCTGGAGGGGGAGAGGGAGGCTTCTGGGCCTCTCCTCGCTCCTCCTGCTATACTGACCTTGGAGTCTACATTGCTGTCTCATGTTCTACTCTGTTCTCCTCCGGGCTGGAAATTCTTCTGTGACACCAGCTTTCTCTTCTGCTGTTCTTAAATATGTTATCACAGAAGCAAATATCATTGTCTAGTAGCGGGAAGTCCAGCCTGGAGCTGGCTTTTTTACAGAACAGCAAAATCTTCTAGTAGCTTCTAACTGAAATCATCTCTGTGGCCCCCTATTACCAAAAATTCAACCACCTGAACCCATGACGACATCATGAAGTGAAAACCAGAATAGCTTCAATCACATCTTGTAATCTTACAATCTAGCTGTTAATGTTGAACAAGTTTGTTTCTTATACTCTTTCCTTTTTCTCTGGTTAAATATGCAACTGGCTGCTATTTTACACTCTCTGCAATTAATAGAATTGAATAGGATATAGGATACAGGATAGGAGAGGTGGTTGTTGGAACCCAACCACAGAAATGTCCTGAGAGAACTCTTCAGAGGAATATTTGGGAATATCTGTGTTGTAAGTTCAAGTGCATTTTCACATTAAGTTATCTTTGCAGAGTTGAATTTTATGAAGGAATAAATTTGGTTTGCAACACTTAAGAAAGAAGATTATTAGTTGAACAGCTTTGTTTCATTACGTGACTGCTAATTTAATATTCTTTCACAAACTTAAAAATAGGCATTTTCCTGTCATTTCCTTTAGAATCATGCTTGTTTGACTTCTCTACCTAAAAGGTACAAAAATACTTCAAAGAGCAGTTCTCTGTATGCAGAAACATTTTTTTTCTGGCAGCTATAAAGATTTGTTATATTTGGAATATTTCACATTTTTTATGTTTTTGCAGAAGGAGTTTTTACAAGGTTACCATACCACCTTACACAGTTACCACAAAATGAAGCAGATTGGCCAGGACCTCATGAGATCATTTAATTTAACTTTCTCTGCTCAAAGTAGGGTCAGCTAGAGTAGGTTAGGACCATGTTTAGGTAGGTTTCAAATATCTGCAAGGTTGGAAACTCCACAATTTCTCTGAGTAATCTGTGCTAGTATTTGACCACTCTCACAGGAAAAATACTTTATTACATGTAAAGTGAATTTCTTCTGTTTTACTTTGTGCCTATTGCCTCTTGTCCTGTCACTTGGTATCGCTGAAAAGAGTCTGACTCCATCTTTCTTACCTCTTCCCCTCAGATTTTTATATACATGATTAAATCCCCCTAAAAGCTTTCTCTTCTCCAGGCTGAGCAGTCCAAGCTCTCTCAGCTTGGACCTCGTATGAGAAATCCTTCAGTTACTTAATCATCTTCATGGTCCTTTTTGTTGGATTTTAATCCAGTATGTCCAATTACTCCTAGCGTCAGGGAATTCGGCACTAAACCCAGCACTCTAGATGTGTCTTACCAGCACTGAGTAGGAGGGAAGGATCCCCACTTCAATCTCCTAGCAATGCTCAGCAGCTCAGGAGGCTTTTGGCCACGTTTGCCGGAGTGGCATGTTGCCAGCTCATGGCCAACTAGTTATCCAGCAGGCGCTTTTTTTTCCAGGCTGCTTTCCATGCTGTAGTTTTACATGACTAGAGGAAACATCAGAGAACATACTGAGCAGACCGAATTTTCTATAAAAATAGGATTTCACTCTTACTTGCATTCTTGTGATGACAGAAATCAGCCTAAGTGGAATTTCAACATCTGATTCTAATTAACCTCCTTGTGTCAAATTAATGTTACCAGTTTCAAATGAAGGTGAAAGGGTGAGTTGATGTGTTATTTAAAAACTCTTTAAGGGGAAGGGATTCCTGGAGAGTGTTGGAGGGCAAAGCAAGGAGCTAATTTAGTAGGGTAGATGAAGTGTTAAAAGGAGATAGGTTTCTGTGGTGTTTGTTTTTTGTTTGTTTGTTTTGTTGGTNCTGTATCTTCAGTGAGAAAACCTAACTAGACTGTGCTACTTAGAGTCTTGGACACTATGAATAACTCTCTCCTGAAGTAAACTATTTTTTCAGTCACTAATGTTCTACAGCAGTAGTAGTACAGGCTGCATTATTTATAT
This sequence comes from Empidonax traillii, assembly GCF_003031625.1. NCBI lineage: Eukaryota > Metazoa > Chordata > Aves > Passeriformes > Tyrannidae > Empidonax > Empidonax traillii. The sequence continues at coordinate 574,909 of NW_020955686.1, forward strand.
ATTTCTAAAAGACACAACTTGCCTTTATTTTAGTGGACATCTGTTGTGGTTTCGACTCTGGCCAGATTTTCAACACTTACTGAGAGCCGCTTTTCCCCCCTCTTCCCCACTCTGCTCTTCTAGGGGAGAGGAAAAATAAAAACCAGTCAGAGAATTCCTGAGTAGAGATAAGAACTGGGAGACTCACTTACTAATTTTCATGGACAAACAGACTTTAAGTGAATAGAACTTAAATTTATTGCTAACAAACTTAAACTAAAAGTTAAATTATTCCTAACAGAATAAGAACTAAAGAATAAAAGAATAATACAGTCTTAAAAAACACCACCTTCTCTCCACTACCCCTTCCCTCTTTCCCTTAGCAGTGCGGGGGACAGGGAAGGGGGATCAGTTGTTTGAGTCCATCTTTCGGCAGCAACTCTTGCAGATTTGCTGTTCTGTGGGTTACTCCTCCGTGGGCTTCAAGGGGACAACTTGCTTCACCATGAGCTTCACTACAGTTACTGGGGGTAATAGCTTTGAATCCTTCCGCTGTTTCTTGTTGGGTCCCTCCCCACGGGAGACAGTCCTTGATAGACCTCTCCAGTGTGGGTCCATCCCTCGGGCCACAGCTCTTCCATAATCTGCTGTCCCTTGGGTCACAAATGAGCCGCATCAGTGTAGATCCCTCACAGGGTTACAAGTCTTAACCGGGACAACTTGCTCCAGTGTAGGTTTCTTGCTTCATGGGCCACAGGTCTCCAGCAAGACTCTGTTTCATCTTAGGCCTCCCATGGAGTCTCAGCTTCCTCGTGCATCCACTTGCTCCAGTGTAGGCTCCTTCATGAGCTGCAGGGGGAGGTTTCCTCACCACTATAGTCTTCCTCAGGCATCAGGGGTCTCAGCTTTAAGTCTTTCCCCTGCTGGAGGGGGAGAGGGAGGCTTCTGGGCCTCTCCTTGCCCCTCCTGCTATACTGACCTTGGAGTCTACATTGCTGTCTCGTTCTACTCTGTTCTCCTCTGGGCTGGAAATTCTTCTGTGACACCAGCTTTCTCTTCTGCTGTTCTTAAATATGTTATCACAGAAGCAAATATCCTTGTCTAGTAGTGGGAAGTCCAGCCTGGAGCTGGCTTTTTTATAGAACAGCAAAATCTTCTAGTAGCTTCTAACTGAAATCATCTCTGTGGCCCCCTATTACCAAAAATTCAACCAACTTGAACCCATGACGACATCATGAAGTGAAAACCAGAATAGCTTCAATCACATCTTGTAATCTTACAATCTAGCTGTTAATGTTGAACAAGTTTGTTTCTTATACTCTTTCCCTTTTCTCTGGTTAAATATGCAACTGGCTGCTATTTTACACTCTCTGCAATTAATATAATTGAATAGGATATAGGATACAGGATAGGAGAGGTGGTTGTTGGAACCCAACCACAGAAATGTCCTGAGAGAACTCTTCAGAGGAATATTTGGGAATATCTGTGTTGCAAGTTCAAGTGCATTTTCACATTAAGTTATCTTTGCAGAGTTGAATTTTATGAAGGAATAAATTTGGTTTGCAACACTTAAGAAAGAAGATTATTAGTTGAACAGCTTTGTTTCATTACGTGACTGCTAATTTAATATTCTTTCAAAAACTTAAAAATAGACATTTTCCTGTCATTTCCTTTAGAATCATGCTTGTTTGACTTCTCTACCTAAAAGGTACAAAAATACTTCAAAGAGCAGTTCTCTGTATGCAGAAACATTTTTTTCCTGGCAGCTATAAAGATTTGTTATATTTGGAATATTTCACATTTTTTATGTTTTTGCAGAAGGAGTTTTTTCAAGGTTACCATACCACCTTACACAATTACCACAAAATGAAGCAGATTGGCCAGGACCTCATGAGATCATTTAATTTAACTTTCTCTGCTCAAAGTAGGGTCAGCTAGAGTAGGTTAGGACCATGTTTAGATAGGTTTCGAATATCTGCAAGGTTGGAAACTCCACAATTTCTCTGGGTAACCTGTGCTAGTATTTGACCACCCTCACAGGAAAATACTTTATTACATGTAAAGTGAATTTCTTCTGTTTTACTTTGTGCCTATTGCCTCTTGTCCTGTCACTTGGTATCACTGAAAAGAGTCTGACTCCATCTTTCTTACCTCTTCCCCTCAGATTTTTATATACATGATTAAATCCCCCTAAAAGCTTTCTCTTCTCCAGGCTGAGCAGTCCAAGCTCTCTCAGCTTGGACCTCGTATGAGAAATCCTTCAGTTACTTAATCATCTTCATGGTCCTTTTTGTTGGATTTTAATCCAGTATGTCCAAATACTCCTAGCGTCAGGGAATTCGGCACTAGACCCAGCACTCTAGATGTGTCTTACCAGCACTGAGTAGGAGGGAAGGATCCCCACTTCAATCTCCTAGCAATGCTCAGCAGCTCAGGAGGCTTTTGGCCACGTTTACCGGAGTGGCATGTTGCCAGCTCATGGCCAACTAGTTATCCAGCAGGCGATTTTTTTTCCAGGCTGCTTTCCATGCTGTAGTTTTACATGACTAGAGGAAACATCAGAGAACATACTGAGCAGACCGAATTTTCTATAAAAATAGGATTTCACTCTTACTTGCATTCTTGTGATGACAGAAATCAGCCTAAGTGGAATTTCAACATCTGATTCTAATTAACCTCCTTGTGTCAGATTAATGTTACCAGTTTCAAATGAAGGTGAAAGGGTGAGTTGATGTGTTATTTAAAAACTCTTTAAGGGGAAGGGATTCCTGGAGAGTGTTGGAGGGCAAAGCAAGGAGCTAATTTAGTAGGGTAGATGAAGTGTTAAAAGGAGATAGGTTTCTGTGGTGTTTGTTTTTTGTTTGTTTGTTTTGTTGGTTTTTTTTTAATGTGCATTTTTGTTTTTTGTTTTTTTTTTTTTTTAGTAATGAGATAGTTCAAGGACTAACTTTGTCAACAGTTCCTCAGACTATGAAATGCAGGTTTCTGGAAAGCAAGTTAAACTACTCTTAATTTATGGAAGAGGTCTAATCTATGGAAGCTGAGTAACCTGTCCTCTTTCTTAATCTGCATTATAACTATGTCCCTGAAATTAAAGTGTTCATTTACCAATATAACTCTGGATTTTCTTGTATCTGAGATATTTTTCTTTCGAGTGTTATATGTGTATGTGCCCCCTTCCCCCATCCAGCTCTGTGGCACTCAGCCACTCTGAAGCGCAAGCAGCACTTGTGAAGCCTGCTGTCTGTACAGCTCGTGTGTAATTGAGCTGTGCAGATGCAGCAGCTGAGTCTTTCTTAAAATTGCTGCCTATGTGATTGAGCTGAAATACTGGCGTTGTAGTGATTATGCAGATGAATTATGCTTGTTTATGCAGGACTCTCCAGCACAAGTGAGGTTGAAAATATCCAAAAATCTCCCTACATCTCCACTGCAAGAAACATGTCTGCTTTAGACTCCTGCACAAAGCATCTGCAGTGATAGGTACATCTTTCTCTCTAGTGATCTTCAGAATATCTGCCTGTGCCTTACAGCTGCCTCCAGCATTTAAGGATTAAACAGCTGGGTCAGATGTAGGCATTAGACTTCTACAGAGAGCTGTGACAGACTAATTAAGTGTTTGAACATACTTAAAGGTAAAGCTGTAGTGTATGGGAGGAATATAGGTTGTTGCTTGCTGTCAATACTAACATTCTCAAGCTTCTGTAAGAGCATCTGCTGTGTACAGGCTATGTTTGGTAAGCAATCAGCTACTGGTCTTCAAGCAAACCAAAGCTCCCTATTAAGCCTTAGTTGTTGCTTTTGATTTTCCATAATTGTGTCAGCACTTGATAGTAAAGAAAATGCCATTTTTTTCTTCTTTTGGAGGACGTATGTGGTCTCTCACTTGTTTTAGTTACTTTCTTTATCTGAGAATGACTTTTCTGTGTCACTCTGAATAATTTTGTGGTATTTTATGTTAGCAATAGTTAATTCTGGATTTAAGTCTTAATTTGTAGGGAAAAAAATAAGTATATAAAGTGCCTTGAATAACACAAAGAAATTGCACAGTTCTCTCTGTTGGTTTCTTTATGTGAATGTCCATATTTAATGAAGCAGAAGTCACCAGAGGTGAATAACATTTCTTACTTGTAGTTCTCATCTGCTGGAATGATTTCTGTGAAATCCCAGGTTGTCTTGAGTGACTGCTCAGTGCTATTGATGGAGATATTTCTTCTCTGTTGTAAGATTATTTAGGTAGCTGTTATACAAACAGCATTATCATTTTACCTCCTCTCTGAGATTTTAAGGTGTCTCAAGATGTTGGGGAAAAAAAATAAATTGTTTAACATGATAAACTGTCTTTTTCTTTTAGCTGGGGCATTGACAAAACAGTATCAGCTTTCTTCAACACTTCTTTATTCTGTTTTCATTCAGCATCTTTAGAAATAAAAAAACTGTAGCCAGGTGAAGTTATAGGGAAATTGCATGGAATCTAAAAATCAGAAATTCAGTGGAATCTAAACCCTGCCTGATTGAGTGGATCTTCTTCCTATTGTTTTTAGGTATGGGGTATGTGTCAGAGGTGGGTTTTGTTTGTTTGAGATTTTACTTAAGTAGCTTTAAATGCAAGCAGTTGTTCCATAAGAACTCTCTTTTGTCTTCAGGGTGTTTTTGCATTTCTCTGATAAGCAGACATAACTGTCAAATCAGGTTTTATTTTTATGTTGCTACTCAAGAGTAAGTATCTTCACTCATGATCATCGCCTTTATTTCACTGATGGGGTGGTGAGGGGGGTAGTGTGGAAGAAAGAGTAGTAGGAGGGAGCACAAATGGCCTCTAATGGTCAAACTAAAAGAGCTCTAACCCTAAAGTGCTGCAGGCACTTGCCATTCATTCAGCAATGTGTGACAGAAACAAGTGGATTCTTACTTGAGATAAGAATCACAGTTTGTGTTAAGCCTGTAGCCTTTACAGGGAATTTAGTAAATTGTAACTAAAAGTGTGATCTTGAAAGAAAAAACATCGGCTTTTTGTGTGAAATGATAACGATGGCTAAAAATGGAAGTGAGTATTTGGCTAACTTTATTCCCCAGAATAGTAATTTCCTGCACAAAGGGCTGGTGACATGACAGGAGGCACTAAATGAATTCTAAATTTAGAGGCTGTTTTCTGAATCTAGCTAGCAGCAGTACTTGACTCCTGGCCTTCTGACTTTATACTTTTTTGACACCCTTATCTAAAATATTAATAGTGAAACATTGCAAACTCAGTTTGAAATACTAATTCAAATGGTGTCTTTGTAAGGAAGGTGCCTTTTCATACTTAGTTTGAGATTGTAACTTTCTGAAGTGTGGAGTACTTGGTTTTGAAATAAAAAACTGCTTATTGCCAAATGGTAGGGATGAGTATGAGTCATCAAGAGATGCACTGGAATGCGTAATGGTTGGGATGATATTTCACTTAAGATTTGAAATGTTTTGCTATAACCGTTATGAGCTGTGTGATTTTATAAATTTCAACCCCCTAAGAGGAAATGATTGGCCAGTTACTTTTCGAAGTGCTATTCAGGAACTGTTATGTTTCAAAAGAATCAGTTGGGTTTTTTTAATAAGAATGAGATTTCACAACATGCTGATAATTGTAACATAAAGTATTAGAGCTATTTAACTGTTCTTTCCGCAATGACAGCTTGATGCAAAGCTGCTAAAATCTATGGTATTCATTGGTAAACCCAGAAGCAAACAAACATGTCAAAATCTAGGGCACCAGGGCAAACCTACCTGTAATGGCAGGGTAACAAGGGAGTCTTAAGGAATAGCTCTTCTTGGTATTTTCCTGATGTTTTACCCGTAGTTAGGCATAGGAAAAAATTTCAAGCAAGCATTCAAGTCATAAAAATAGCTACTTGTTTACTTTGTTGTGGCAATGATATTGGACCTTCATATAAGGGCAATCAGCTTAGCTGCTCTTTACTGAAATCTGAAAGAAAACAGAGGTTTGCAAGAAGGATTAACTTGTGGAAATCCTCTGTGCCATAGGATGCTGGAATAGCAGCAGATGCTGAATGGCCTGTGCAGCAGTGCATGCTGTTCGCTTTGGTGCCCAGGCTCATCAGCTGCTTGGAAGAAAATAAAAATGACACCTGATTCCATATTCGAATAGTACCAAACTATAATGACAGTGCTTTATGCCAAACACAATGACAAGCTGGAGCACTCCACCAAGTTTTGCGTAATCACTGTGCTGCAACGGGACAATTAAAGATCGTTTGGATCAAGTGGTAACTGTCACATCCAGCCAGTAGGGAGTGTTTGACTACCAATTTGGCATATGAGCATATGGCTGGAGTCCATAATGGTTGATGCAGTGGTAAGATCCCTCTGAATTTGCAGCTGTACCTCATCTGATGATAAAGCAATTCAAGAACCATGAGCTAAAAATGTCAAAATATTTCAGGTTGCCACAATCAACTGTGTAAGCATGCAGAAGTGCTGTATTTCTTTCAACTTTATATTGTCATCCATTCAGCAAAATTAGATAGACTGTGCTTTTTATTTCTGTAAGATTTGCAATCCTCTAAAATAAGTCCCAGCCCATTTGAAGGCTGCTTTTTATTATCTACAATAAAGTACTTCTACCCATACATTGCACTTATTGGCAATAGTATCAATACATGTATCTAGGAACTATTTCAGTAATTTATTTAATGACTTCTGGATTTAACTTCTTTTTTTTTCTTAAGAGAACTGCAGATAGTTATTGTAGGAAAAGTGTCTTGAAGAAAGTGGAGTAATATAGCATAAAGACTTCTCTGCAAAAATATTCTGAACAATTTATTTTGAAAACCATACTCCATAATAAAATTTTGCTTGTGAGGAGTCCAGAGAAGAACCTCTGTGTGCCAAAATTTGGTGAAATTATTTGGGGAATAAAGAGAATGTGTTATTCAGGTAAACAAGGCAACAATGACTAAATCAGACACCTTCTATTATTTTAACTTACACACTATCTGCAGAGGTGAAGGAAAGGGATAGATGAATGTTTTACTCCGGGTGAAAAATGTCTAGGTAAAACATACAAAAAATTGCAAAATTAGAATTTTTTTTTGTTTGTTTTGGATACCTCTGAAGGCCACAAATATACCATTGTCCTACATTAAGGTGGTAGTTGAGGAAAAAAGAAATTTTGCTGAGTTTTAAACTAAACCTCTACTGGGCAGGTCTGTTTACCAAAATATGTAAATGTACCTCTATAAAAAAAAAAAGAAACTGAGATATACACATACTTTCGCTGAATTAATGTCTTCTCTGCTCAGTTAAATCAGCAATTACAACCAATAGTAAATACAGTTGAGTGAAGATAACATGAGCAGCTCATTCTACTGAGAATTTTACTTAGAAACCTGGCATCTGAGATAGTTAATTGGCTAACTCAGTTCCTAAGAGAACAGACATGATTCTAGAAGTTCTTCAGTTTTCACTTCTTATGAGGGGCTTCATAACAAGGAACCTTGTTTTATTTCATAAATATGCCTTTTTAAAAACAGTTAGGTCCACTGCTGAATTTCAAAAATGTAACTTTCCTGAATTGCCTGCATCAGTTTGGCATCACCTTGTGTCTTTGAGGCTAAGCCATGAAGGGCCTTTTTGCTTTAATTGACATTTGGGCTTACATGTTGCCATTAATTCTCTTTCATTAAGCTTTACCATCCCTTTTAGCTGTCCAGGTATCTCCATTTCAGTTCTGACAGATTTGCCTACAGACTGTTCATAATGCCAAAGGTTTATTTAATGAAACATATGGGAGCACTGGGCAACCAGTATGATAATTATCCAAATAATTGCACTACATATTGCCAGCATCTTAGATCAGATGGCCAGTGTGTGCTTGGATAATCAAGGCTTCCTTCTCACAGGCTCTACCTTGCTATAGTTAATTTTTTCTTCATTGGAGGCCAGTGGGTGGTTTCTATAGTTGAATTGTAGCTATTCAGTTGCTGTTCTATTAATACTATGGTAAAATTTACTCTTAATCTTGCAACCTTGTTTGAAACCCAGCTATCTCATTGCAAGCATCAAATGTAATTACCATGTAGTGTTAGTTTATGTTTTAATGGAAAAAGTACACCTATTCCTTATTTTATGGATGAAGGCATTTCATAGCAGTAACCATTTTTTTTTTTTTTTTTTTTTCCTCCAGTCATTGAAGCAGATCTTTTTGGCAACAGTCTAAAGTCTAAAGTCCCTAATCCTATAGCTACTAGTTTCATTGCCCACTTGAGCAAATAAACCATTCACTTCAGGGAAGAAATTTCTCAGCAGAATTTTAAGAAGATACTTGAAAAATATTACCAAACTGCTGTTTTTTAGAATCAAAGGCAAATCAAAAATTGTGAACAAAAGATCCAGATGATCTAATCATGAAATACCTTCATACTGGGCTCATCAAGGAAAGACTGAGCACATAATGCTCTCATTAATATTTGTATCAAAATGTGCTTTTATATATGTGCATTGATTACACAATGCATACACTATATAAACCAAGTATTTTAAAGTCATATGACTGTCTCAGACTCAAGTTATGTACAGTGAGGGAAATCTTGGTTCTGTCTGCCAGTATAACCGTAAATCTGCCTCCAGTTGTGCATGGTACTGCACATTGCGTATAGGAGGGAATATTGCTATTAGATTGATACTTTATCGAGACCTGCTTTGTATATCTTTGTATATCTTTTATATATCTGTGAAGGTTATAATGAAGCCAGCTCTCTTTTGTCTCTTTGAATTTATTTACTTAGGTATATTCCTGGCTATAACCCACTGTGATACAATTTGGCTAGTGATTTCACTCGTCTTTCTTCTCCAGTAAAGCATCTATGCCACTAGTGAAATATGATTTAATATGTAGAATGCAGTTGGTATTGAACCAATTGAGTTCTTGCCTGTGCAATGAACCAACAAGCATCATGCAGATGAAGCGTAAAATGTGTGGTACTGTGTAGTGTTTGTTTTAATCAAATGTAAGGTCTCCATATATGGCAGTGAATATTAGTTCAAAACATCTACCTGGCATCCAGCACTAGATCTTTAATATAAACTACGTTTGGAACAAGAAAGGCAGAATTTCATCCCAGCAACTACCACTGGGTTCGTTTGTGCTTATACCTGTTACACACTATAACTCTATAATAGTATTATGAAATTTGGGAAGTTAATAAAGGGATGTTTTGATGCCCTGGGACCTCATCAGAAAGAATCCTTTAATTACATGTGGTAGAGCATCATGTGGTGGTATTGAAATTAATGGTTCACTGTCCCAGGCTCATGGAACTCAAATTAAGCTAACAAAACAGCATATCCAGCTGACAGGAAACACTTCCCATTTGGAAATACCTTGTTTGGTGATATATCTGTGTACAAAACCTATGGACTGACATTTCGTACAAGCAACTCAGAGTGGTTCTGTTACAAAGAAGAGAATGTATCAGTAGCCTCTGAAAAGTAGTTAAAAAGGCTTTCAAAACTCATTTTTGTTAAAATTCATGGGATAATGGATCTATTAATATGGTATTTGAAGCTTTATTAAATTTTTCTTTTAAGAACAGACAAGGAAAGAGAGAGCTCATGTGCTCTTTGGCTTAGAATGTGGTTCTTTATCAGGAACCTAATATCTCATATGAAAATAAGCACTGAATGCAGCAAAATTAGAACTTTATACAGAAGCTATCAGTACTTAAAAAAACCCCAAACAAACCAAACCACAAAACAGAAAAACCCAACCTACCAAACAAAAACTTATAACCCTCTACAAATGAAAGGACACTTTATCCTTGGTCAAGATACATAAATATGCATGTGTGTATGCATAAATGTGTATAGACATACATACATATATATGTATATATTTATGTCTTTATATATGCACATCCGGAATGGATGTATGTAAATATACCAATAGTGATTAAAAAAAGGAGGGCATATTTATGATGAAGATCTAACCTGCTCTTTTTTTCTAAGGGTGTAATTTGCGGCAAGTTAATGGAACAGATGTTAATTTCTGTCAGAGGCTGGGGGCTACAATGTCTTCACAGCCAAATGTATCCTCATGTTAATTGCCATAATTAACTTACGTCATAACTGACTTAATTCCAAGACTTCTGCTTTTTTTGGTGTAGAGAAAAGAGTGAAGGAGAATCTCATAAAGCTGACAATCATCTTAGCAATAATAGTTGGGGCTGATAGCACTCTGATTCTTTCAGATGGGTGATTTATATGTTTTTAACAGTGCTTTGACATTAAACATTCAGGTTCAGAAAACACAAAATGCCACCTTTGAACAAAGGAGTACTGAAAATCCATATATTTTATCTAGTACTAATGCTCAGTCCATACTCATTATTGATCTTCTCCAATAAACTGCGTGTTTTCAAGCATGTAATGGGAAATACAGCTAATTTTTGGGCTAGTTGTTTGCTCCTCTTTCCTTACACTCCTTCTACTGTCTCTCTCATTCAGAAAGAAAACTTATACTGAATTTTGAAAGGTACCTTTTATAATTTCATTCAAAGCCATTTAATTTTTATACATTCAAAATTGGTTTTTATTTTAACTAAAACCCTCTATTTTTCTTTACTCTATTTCTCTGTTCTTATTTTGATTTCTTTTCATTACAATAGTTTCTGTCATTATGCAGTAGTCTTATAAGGAAGATGTGGAAAAATATTTCTCTGAATGTGATACACAATAATAATCTGTTCCCTTAATTAGTGACTAGAAAATTAACTGTTGTTTCATACTGAACAATAATTGGCTTACCATCTAGCTGCATCTCTGGTCATCTCCAAGGAAGTATTCTGTGCCCCAGTCCTTCTTTACCTCCACCCCCTGTAATCTGCCACATATATGAAGAGATTAGTTGGTTGGGAGCTTTGAATGCTTTTAGAAACAAAGGAAGAATAGTAGTTTGCCATGACAATCACACTCATCAAATAATGCATAGTTTAAGTAAGTGATTAAAGCAGAGACTTATTAAAAATTATTTGAAGAAAATGTTTTCCAACTTGTTTCCTCTGTGTTTTTTCCCACTAAGGGAAACTTTTGCTTTGTGTAACTAGATCAAAGAATAGAGAAAGGTCTCCTTGCAGATGAGATATCTTTTCCAAAAGATGTTCATTGTATTTGAAGGGGTATTACAACAGCTACTGTGACTTCTTCATAATTTTTTTTACTTAAGTACCCTTTATGCTACACCACTGACTTAACAGGAATGTGTGCATTCAGAGGCCATTTATGTCATTAAATGTTCCTGTACTACTGACTTTGCTCTGCCTTATATAATCTACGCATCTACCAAAGGAAATAAGGAAATGTTTTTTCTTTCCTAAGTTGTAAAACAGAAGTTGCACCTTATAACTCTCAAAAAGTAATCAGTAAGGAAGAGTAAAGGAAACTGCTTTCTTGTGTAAAGAAGGCAACTTTAAAAATCCTTATTAAGTCCTTATAATACAAGTAGTGTTTTCTGAACATTTGGTTCGTGAATACCTTTTTCATGGGTGTAGCTCATTAACAACCTCTGTCATACACTGTAGGTGCTATTGCATCCCAAACCAGCAATTGGCTGTTAAGTCATCTTGAGTCAACTTATCTATGGGCAGCTCATCTATATGAAAGTTAAATGACATAAGGGAAAGAACGGTTCTCTTTTTCTAAGGACGATCAAAATTTCAATAAAGAACAAGTTATTTTTCTTTGAATTATATTTCTTTGTGGGATAGCTTTTGCACATTCAAGTGTTGTTGAGGTGCAAGAAAGGATGAGGACCATCTTGTATTGATATTTGCACCTTTATTTACATACAGTCATTTGGGTGAATTTTTTAGACCGAAAAACCTTTCTGCAGCAGTGATTGAATGACAGGGCTTGCTAAGATACACATTTATTTCAACAAACCTTTCTTTTTTGTATATGTTGGTAGCTTTGGATCAAACCTGAGCGTACAAAATAAAAAAAATTACATATAAGCATAAATTGTTTACCTGACTTTCTCCCCCTCTCCTGAGCATCTGGAGAGCCTTGCTGTTGAATGTATCGTTTTGGGATACCAGCTTCACTGACATTATACTGAAAACCTACTACTGATCTTTCAAATGCTGTCTGTACTGTCCAAAACAAGATTGCTGTGACTGTGACTCCATGTGAGTGCCAAAACCAGCTTAAAAGCCATCTAATGGAACAGAAACAAATCGAGTGTCTCAGCATGTGCAAACTGGTGTGAGCCTCAGTGGATACCTCTGCTAAATTGCATTTTATTTAATAGCTGTGCTTTCAAGTCACAGGGAAGTATGCAGCATCTGTTCACCTGGCAGAAGAGGGGTATATTTCTACTGAATGATGAACTGAGACTCTGCGGTTTTGGGAGGCTTTTCATTTCTTTGCAGTTATGAGTTTTGTGCCTTGCAGTTTTCCTCTATTTCAGCTAATTTCTCAATGTGGTGTCAGAAATATGGGTCAGCTGTTTTGTGTCAATAACACTAGATAAGACAGCCCATCTGAAGTGTTTTCCTGTCCACACGGCTGTGTGATGTCCTGGCGGTTCCAGTGCTTGAGGAGGCTCATGCACTTTCTTGAACTATTCTCACTTAGTCTTGTGGGTAGAATAGACCAAATTCAGTATTCAAGCACTTCTGCCCTTTGAGTATGTCCCCTTTCTAGCTGCTGCTGAATAATCTCCTGCAAGCTAAAAATATCCATTTGATATCAAGCTGTTTTAATCCTTTTACCACTGCTGTGGATTTATGCCATACCCTGGGTAGTCTGGCAACTGAGAAACAGCTATGGTCTGGCCCAGAATCTCAACTTATTGATGTACTTCAGCGAACAGGTGACTTATTTTTCTAAATGTAGGTTTTGTCTTGGGTAATAAAATGTATCCAAGTCTGGAGTTTTAATATGGCTTCATATCAAAGAGGTAGTGAATGTAAATTAATCCACCCTTATCATTAAAACTTGATCTGATATATTAGTTATGAGGTATTAGCTGAAAACAACAAAGGAAATGAGACTAAGTCATTGAGACTTCCTTAGGTCTTTCTTTTATTTTACTGAACAGAATGTGTTCAGTCTCCACTTTTTTTGTTTTCCCCAAGCAGGAATAGACATTCAAGGACAATTTCCTTAAAATTAGCTGTGGAAAGTGAATGCTATCTAGTTGCTGAGAGGTAACTATTTGTCTCTCTAATAAAAGACCACTTTGGCTGCTTCATGTAAAAGACCCCAGTTATAAACCTCTGCAGTTACATTTTCACATAGAGATAATAGGCTAACAAAAGCTTCTATACAGCAGTACATATCAGTAGACTTAAACTAGTGGCAATTCTACTAAAGCAAGAACTCCGAAAAATGCTATTTGTCCTTCAGACTTGTGCATTGTTTTAGGAAAACTACTAATTGAAAATCTTGAAAGAAGCAAGAGAGAAAGAAGGCTTCCAATTTTTGTGAATTTCTGTGTGAACAGAAGATTCCTAAAAAACCTGGGCCAGAATATTCCTAAAAAACCTGGATGACAACTTCATGGAACAGGTCCTTAGGAAGCCTTGATCTGCTACTCGTCAACAGAGTGGATCTTGTGTGTGAAGCAGTGATTGCTGACCGTCTTGGCCACAGTGACCACAAGGCGATTGAGTTTAAAATATCTGTTGACTGGAGGAGAAGTGCCAGCAAAATCTCAGCTCTGGACATGAGGAGAGCAGAATTCAGGCTGCTCAGGAAATTAGTAAGATCCCATGGAGAAGTGTTTTGCAGTTTCTGTGGTCCATCTGTGCTGGTCACTTTCCCAATATCACCTCCTAAGGGCATAGGAACCAGCAATTCCCAGATGAGGGAAGACAAGCATGTGAGGAAGAAGGCTGGCTTGGCTGAACAGGGTTCTTTTCTTGGAAATAAGACAAAGAAGGAAGGTGTATGCCAAGTAGAAACAAATGACATGGTCAAGTGACATGGGAAGAATTCAGAGATCCTGTTTGCCACTACAGGGAGAAAATTTGTGCAGCCAAAACTCAGCTGGAGCTGAAGCTACCAGAAATGTGAGGGACAATAAAAAGATTTTTTTCAGACACATCAATGGCAATTGACAGTGTAAAAATGTCATCGACCCATTACAGGTTGAGGATGGTCACCTTACAACCAGGGAGAGAGACAAGGCAGGGGTGTTTAATGCTTTCTTTGCCTCTGTCTTCAACATGGATGACAGACCAAGGAGGTCTCAGTGCTCTCAGTGCTGGAGGACCATGACTATGAGAATGATGAACTCCCAGTCAACCTTGAAATTATGTGGAATTTGTTGCTCCAGCTAGATCCCTACAAATCTGTAGAGTCTGATGGGATTCATCCAAAAATCCTCAAGGAGCTGGCTGATGTCATTGCAAAATCTCTCTCAATGATTTTTGAGCAGTCTTGGGAATCTGGAGAGGCCTCAGCTGACTGGAAGCTGGTGAATATTGTCCCAATTTTCAAGAAGGGCAAGAAGGAGGATCCTGGAAACTGCAAGCTTGTCAGTCTCACTTCAGTGCCTGGTAAAGTTATGGAGAAGATTATTATGGGAGGTAGTGAAAAACACCTGAAGGAAAACACAGTCATTGGTCACAGCCAACACAGCTTCTTATACTTATCCATTGAACTTTCCAAGTGAAACATAATGAAAGAAAGGTAGGGTACTTAAGTCATGGATTTTCTGGTGCTCATGTCACCAGTAAGGGGGCTGGGGGTACACAAGGAATTGGGAAGGGACACAACTGGGACAGCTGATCCGAGCTGGTCAAGGGATGTTCCATACCATGTGATGTAATGCTCAACAAACAAACTGGGAAGAAAGCTGCCTGGGGACTGGGGTCTGCTGCTCAGGAACTGGCTGGGCATCAGTTTGAGGTTGGTGAGCAATTGCATTGTGCATCTCTTGTTTTGCATATTGTAATTCTTTTATCCTTATTACTATTTTACCTTCAGTTTCTGTCTTATTAAACTGTCTTTATCTCAAATCATGCATTTCAAGGTTTTTTTTTTTTTTCATCCTGGTGGGGATGACATGAGTGAGTAGTTTATCTATTACTGGGTTAAACCATGACATTCTCACATCCATATGAGTTACTCTGGGAGTAATTAGGTAGGATTTTTTTTTTTTTAATTTCTGTGTGACACATAGAAACAACAGATAATAACTTGACATATTTAGATACAGAAAGATATTTAACAGATAGCAATGTTCAATAATATATTTGATATAAATGTCTAATAACTATTTCTCAAGTCTGAAAAAAAGGCCTAAGTGATTTAAAACTTGTGATACTTTCAAGATTTTTTCAGATATGGTCTCTGATTTTGCATTACTCTGAACCAATCACTGCAGCAAATATTTAGGCACTTTTTTCTGGACTAGTTAAGAGGCTTCAGGTTAAATGATCAGCTGGGGTTAATGAAACCACTGATTTTGTCAGTGAAGTAGTTTCCTAATGGGTATATTTTTATGGAGACATGACTGAGTTTAAATAAACTAAACAAACGAAAAGGATCCATTATGCTCTTCTCTCTGTGTAATGAGTTTCTGTAAAATAGAGTAGTTATGCTGATTGGTAGTCTTGGTGAAAAATTTTTTTCCTGTGGCTTTTCATAAGCACCAATAATATCGGGAACTTTTTTTTATGGACAAACTGGTGTTGTGTTAATAATATCAGTATTCTTGATATGTATTTATGAGACACTCTTCACCTAATTTATTTCCTGAAATGGCCCTACAGTAATCTCAAAACCAGAATGTTTTGAAGGCTTGAAAAGTATTAAACTAGCTGAAGTACTTACAACATATAATGGGAGGAATGATCATTTTCATTAATAGCTGTCACAATACTTTATCTGTGATCCTTTTAGACTGCAAGGTGTACACATCAAGTAGAGTGCTCTAATTTCATCAATGGGCACATTGAACTCTATCTTAATGCTCATAAGTCTTGTGCAAATTGAGGAGTAAAAATGTTTTTGGTATGTGCATTTGAAAGCGAACTAATGAACACAAAGGAAATATAGCAGGTGCCACTTTTTAAAATGAAAGGGCTAGAGAATCAATTTTTTGCAGCCAATTGTACATATACTCTGAACTTGTTGCTTTAATTTCACAAATACTATAAATAACAAATGCAGTTTCTGCATCTCCCGGCGGAATGTAAATAGCAACTGTTGTTTATGTGCTTACTGCCTGGAGACTCAAGATGGAGCTACAAAAAGAAAAAATATTGTTGAGTAATAACCATGCAATGGTGAAAGTTCTCCTTTCTAATGTAAGCTTTCTGCACAGACTATTTATGTCTCCCAGGTTCAGAATGAATGAAAAATCTTACCATTACAGAAAGGTCAAACCACTTGCTTTGAATACTTCCTGGAATAAGCATTCGACAAAATAAATGTGGAAGTGTAGATCTGCTTGTCAATGGAAAATGCAACATCTTTGCTGATTTTTGTACTGTGTGAATGTTTGATTCTGGTTGCATAAAACTAAATGACTACACACACACACACGTGCACGTACCCACACACCCACTCCTCCCCTAATTTTATATAGTGGTGTAGTATGAATACTGTGCATACAAATAAAGCTAAATTTGATTTATTTAAAAAGCATATTATCCATTAGTGGTGTAGTATGAATACTGTGCATACAAATAAAGCTAAATTTGATTTATTTAAAAAGCATATTATCCATTAGTGTCCTGTATTATCTGTGTTGTCCAAGTTTACACAACTATATAATTGCTGGTAGACGGTTGTAGAAGAAGAGAGGCTATAGGTAGAAAACCTGGGGAATTCATGCCTTAAATATTGCTGTTTCATTTGTGCAAAATAACAAAAAGGGCTCAGGGTGAGGAGCAGCAAATTGGAATTTTATTATGGGAAAAACCTTTGAATAGGACCTTCCTGTTTTTCATTTAAAAGGCTTTCCAATTTGGTTTTAACTGAAGGAATTCCAGTTGTAACATTAAAAAACCCAATCCCCAAAACAACAACAAAAAAAATCACAGCAAACCCAACCAAACAAAAAAAACCAAGCTTTTAAAATAAATAATAAAACCCACCTTTTACTCTCTCCATTAGATTAAGTGTCAGTTATGCACTGAGTGTGCTAAGCTTGAAATATATTGTGTATAAATTCTGTTGGTGTAAGATTTTTCTCTTGAGTTGACACATGTATGTGCTTTTTAAAAAACAGCAAAACAAAAAACTAGCAACCCAACCTCCAAGTAATTTTTCCCCTTAATTTTCAAGAGTAGTTTTTAAATATCAAGAAGATGGATTTAAATGAATGAACTCGGGAATATTCCAAGTATGAAATGCTCTAGTCTCTACAGCATTTGAACTTGTTTGACTTGTGGATATCAATGTAGTCTATTGCAAAGTCATTCTTCTGTGACTTGTTTTCATAACTAGCTTTCACTGGAGGTGCTTTTCATACTTTTATTTGTGTGACGATTTAAATGTAATTGCACAGAGACAGCCAATAAAGCATTCAAACAGTAATGCATAAATCTTTGTTATCA
The DNA here is from genome assembly GCF_003031625.1 of Empidonax traillii. Lineage (NCBI taxonomy): Eukaryota > Metazoa > Chordata > Aves > Passeriformes > Tyrannidae > Empidonax > Empidonax traillii. Next base: position 592,452 of record NW_020955686.1, read on the forward strand.
TTCATTAACATTCTAGACAATGCAAAATACTTAAACAAAGTCAGATCTTTATCTAAACTGTCCTTTCAATCTAACAGTAAAGACCCTGCAGCATTTTCGGTAGGTACGTTAATGGTGGGTAGATGGATTTCTTCAGTGTTTGGTCCCCCTAAGGCATTGTATGTAGTGCTTTAGCACAGGATGGATTTTCTGTAGGCTTTCACTTCTAAACAGGCCTCTCTGTGCATACTTCTGTGATGCTCCAAAAATATCTTCTCAATAAATACACCCTTTTTGCTGAGTTCGTCCTAAAAATTATAACTGCTATGAGAGGTATCTCCTTCTTGTAATTAAAAAGGGATATCTCAGTTGTGGGTGTGACTAGTATAATTGAAACAGTCTTTCTCTTTGTATGCCCTCAATTCAATAGCAGAAAAAATAACTGTAAGGAGTTGGAGATGTATTTAGTACTCTTGCCATACGAAAGTAAACTGTATCTTTAAGAAGGATTGCTTTAAGATGAATTGGAAACCAACCACCTCATCAATAGAAATCTCCTGCTGTGAGAAAAGGTGTGTAGAAAAGAGATCAACAGTAGTGGGAAAGCCAGCAAGCCAAAGCTTAGTACAAAGAAATTGTGATGGGAAGGACTTGCTGTCTGCAACATTGTCTGGATAAGAGGCATGAACCAAAACCTGGTGAAAAGCAGAGCTTCTAAACTACACTTAGGAAAAACTTAAAAACATGAAGATCAATCATGTTGATTTAAGATATGATCTTTAGGAGCCAGTAGGCAGAGAGAACAACTGTTACTTGAAAGCTATTGATGTACAGTATAAGCATTTCTTTCATGTTGTCATCTAGTGGCTATTGGAATGGAAAGAGACCAATGCTGTAAAAAAGCAATTGAAATACTAGAGATTTTTCATTTAATTTTGATTTTGCTTTGACTCCTACTAGGACTGGGAGCACCATTTGTTTATATTGCAGTGTTAGAACTGCATAGTTCCTGTTGTGTTAAAGTGAAAAATTATGTTGGGAGGGGATGGGAAGAGAAACAGAAGGAACGGTGAATTTATGCATTATTATTTGTGTGTTACTCATAATTATTTAAAAGAAACAACAAAGCAAAGCAGAGCAGTAGGAAGAGTGAAGGGTAGGAGGAACGTAAATGTAAAGCAAAAGAGGAACAGATACCTATACAATTGTATTGCAGGTGTCAGTGAGAACATTAGTTAGATAAAAGATCTTTCTCTGTTTTGTTGTGCTAAACATGAAATGGAATTTTTCATTGCTGATACTGTGTACTCGTCAATCCTACATAACATCTGCGGCATACTTCCACTAAAAAAGAGCTCATTTATTGCTTGCGTATTTACTTTTATCTCTATTTGGTGGTAAGTGGAAATCAAAGCTTTGACATGTTTCATATATGGCACTGAATAGAAAGCTTCGAAATGCAAATCCAGTCATAGCTCATTAAAAAAAATCAACCACAAAAAAACCCATAAAGAAATTGAAGGATGTTTGACAGGATGTAGTGAATGTGACTGGTGAAAGCTTGCAAAAAGATTCTAAAGAAAGTGCATTTTGGGCACTTGAACTATAAAAGTTGAAAACAGAAGCTAAATGCAAAATGTTTTTTCTAAACACCAATAGCCTTACTTACACTGATAGCTAACTTCTGTCAGAGTGGAAGATGTGCACAGGGAGCTTTACCTCCCACAGTATATCTAGCTAAGTAGCAGCTTACCCATTTTTTAATTATTTTTTTGCTTCAGTTTCATTCTGATATGAAGCCCTTTGAATTTATTGCCTGTAAGATACCTCATATTACATTTTGGTCAGTATCTTGGTGACAGCCAACACATGTCTAAAACTGAGGAGAAAAAACTACTTAAGAGAATAGCCAGTGATCATTCTAAACCTTTTCCAAGAAAAGACACCATGGCCAGGAAAGATCCTACTGGACAAGTTTGCTTCTTTGCATATTAGGTTTCTGGTCAGGCTCCTTACCCTCTGCAGACGTTTCATCCAGACTGTGGGAATCATAGAAGAATCATATTTGTGCCTAAATTATCCCACACCACCTCCATCCCTTGTTAATGTTCAAGTAATATGAACACACTGGGCTTTGCTTTTCTGTAGTGGCCAAATTTCACAAAATCATGTGCTGACATTCATTGAAGATTGTCTATTATTATAAAACTTTCACAGTATAAGAGAGACTGAGTTCAAGTCCTTAATCTCCATAAACTAGTATTATGAAGCAAAAATCAAACCAAATTTCTAGTAATCAAGATTTTTTGTCATATGACCCAGCTGGGAGATGCTGAAATCACCGAACTGATGGCAAATGAATATGAAAACCTGTTGATTTTTAAGTAAAATAGCAGCAGGATAACTTTATCATAAAAAGCAACAAAAAGTTGCCATGAACAAACAAACAAACAAAACCAAACTCAAACAAACCCTTTTCTGTATTTATGTATCACAATATGACAAAGAGTATGCCAGATGTGTCACACTGGGAAGACTCAACTTCTCATGTCACTTTAGTCATCAAATGACATTTCTGTCCATCTACATATAGCGGCTGTAACTGTCTTGTGGTTCAAGTTAGTCTTGAAATGAACTTTTGCCTTTGACAGCAGCAGAGGGAAGTGTGTCCACCTGTGTGTCTGACTGCTAGTTAAAAAACATGGTTAGGAAACGAATGATGCAAGTATCACTGCTGTTACCGTGTGCTTTACTTTGCAATGAATCTGAACTTGAGCATATTGATTTCCTGGGGGATCTGCAGTTATCCGTGGGCTCCACCAATTGTGAGGCTGTCCCCAGTAGGGCCCCTCTGCTAAGGCAGCTGTGCTAGGATGGGTTATATCCATTTCTAGTCCTGAGAGGCTTAAGGATGACTGAGTTATGTGCACAAGAAAATTGCTTGCCCTTCAAGAAAATTCTGCTTCTGTTTCAGATAGGTAGACTTGAGAACCTGTTTTCTGCTGTGCCTTAGTCTCAGAGCTCTTACAGCAGTGTTCCTCTTTCTGTCACCTTGGTTTTAACAATCTAAAAAGACTTTTTTTTTTAACAATCTAAAAAGACAATTTTCACTTGATGAACTCAATACCTAACAACATTTTTAATGTAAGTCAAGGCATGCAATGACTGAGTTGTTTGATACTCCCTGGTCATTGGGATAGAATGAAAACATGATATAGTTTAATTAGTATGTAGGATTAGTTTGATTAGTATGTAGTTATTAGATATGTAGGAGTTAATGAGAGACAATTATTTCTTGTCTCTGTGTATCTTTCAAGGATTTAGTATCTTGAAGATAAATAAGGTCAAGAATAAGATAATGCAGTGTAGAAAACCTATACCATTCATTATAAAGGGTTTTCTTCTCCTAAGTTCAATATTTCTCGACAGTGGTTAAATTGTTGCTAAATGAGATAAAGATGGAAGAAATGTGCTTAGATTCTGCAGAGATAAGCAGCTGATGGAATTTCTGAGGCTTTTTTTCCCCCTCAAAATAGCAAATTTCCATCTGAAGTCAGAAGATAAGACAAATAACTCCATTTTAACTTGTAATTCCACACTGAAGCACTGCATGGCCTTTGAGGGGATCACTCAGAACCTCACTTCATCTAGCCTATAAAACAAAATAGTGTTCCTGTGAGGTCCTCCAAGAAAATGTTTTAGTAACACGCTTCAGCTTCTTTCCAAACATACAAGACAGTGGTTTGGCAGCTCAGAATGTGACATTGGAGTGTTTGTGCGTATTAATTCAAGTTTCCATCATACTGGTGCTAAAAGGAACAGAATGAGGCAGTAGCTTTTCCCCCACCATACCTAGAAAGCTACAGATATATTTCTGCCTACCTAATAGAATGCCAGCATACTGTAGTATTCATAATAGGGCTTAATAGTGTATTCTGTTTGATTATATCCATATAATGAAGTCTTACTCCTATGCAGCAGGGGAGCATGCCATACAAGGCACTCTAAACAAGGCAAGTTTGGAGGGCCAACTGTGTCCTGGGCACATCGGGCACAGCATCACTTACTGGTCAAGGGAAGTGGTTGTCCAGCCCTGCTCTGTGCTTGGGCGGCCTCACACTGAATATTGTGTGCAGTTTTGGTCACCACAATATCAGAAAGATATTAAGCCATTAGAGAATGTCCAAAAGAGGCCATGAGGATGGTGAAGAGCCTTGAGGGGAAACCGTATGAGGAGTAGCTGATGTCACTTGGTCTGTTCAGTTTGGAGAAGAGAAGACTGAGGGGAGACCTCATTGTCATTTTGACATCCTGAGGAAGGCAAGCAGAGGGCAGATACTCTTCCTCTCATGACCAGTGACAGGATTCAAGGAGGAAATGGCATGAAGCTGACTCAGAACAGGTTTAGGTTGGATAACAAGAAAAAGTTTTTTACCAAGAGAGTGGTTGGGCATTGGAACAGGCTCCCCAGGGAAGTGGTCACAGCACCAAAACTATCAGAGTTCAAGAAGTGTTTGGATGATACTCTCAGACACATGGTGCAGCTCTTGGAGATGTCCTTTGCAAGGCTAAGGGCTGGGCTCAATGATTTTTATGGGTCCCTTCCAACTCAGGACATTCTATGCTATGCTATGCGTGTGTTTTATCCAGAACAGAGCTCCATAAGCCACGTTATTCACAGGCAAATGTTGCCGGGCAGATACAAATAGAAATGAGTATTGCAAATGACTGTGAATGAACATGATACTCTTAACAATTTGTTAATGCTCAAATTCATTATTTGAATAGTTCTAATGTATGTGCAGTATCCTCTAGAAACCTCACAAGTGGATATCTTTGGATCTGAATCAGCATACCTAATCAAATTTATTTTAACCTTTACTATTGCTTAGCTAACCTTGCTTACTTTTCTTTTTATATATGAAAAATAGGATATATTTTTCTCAGAAAGTCTTTGTGCCTCCTGAAATTATTAGATGGTGAGCATAATTATGTTGCCATATTTATAGGAGCAAAATAAAAGCCATTCTGGTAATAAGAATGCCAACAACAAACCACTTGAGGAATTATTGATGGAACTTGCTGTAAGGGAAGCAACACATGAGTGTAATTGAATCCTTTAGTGTGAGCATAGACACTATAGTAAAGAAATATAGAGAACATCATATTTCTGTGTCAGTTTCCTGAAAATACTGATAAATCATCCTCTTGAGATTCATGGCTTCTTAGATGGAATAGTACACTTTCACACATGAGGTGCACTTAATATTGGCCAGCACCATGGAAGATGGAGAGCTCTGACCCACCATCATTTTTCACTGTTCTTGTCTGATCTAGTTATGGATCTGCATGTCAGCCATGTTAGCCAAATATTCACTGGTCTTTCTCTTGAGGTCAAAATCTGTGCACTCTGTTACTAATACCAGTGATCTAGCATGGGTAAAAGAGTAAATCTTAAGATCAAAAATACTTCTTTTTGTGCTACCCCACAAATAACACATGGAAGCTAACAGCACTGTGTTTTTACGTTATGGTTGTGGCTTTGGAGAAATCTGAAAGAGTATGCACAGCTGCTGAGCACCACTATTCTTGACACTAAGTGAAATTTGAGGTTTTTTTGCAGCAAGGGTAAGCTGATGTGCTTGTGTTTTCAGAACTGCAAAGGAAAACAAGGTGCAGTAAAATATCTGGTGCTGCAAAAACCCTTAGGATTTCTTTTCAAGCACTGAAGCAGGACATGTGATGTGTTGTTCTCAGAGTGGAAAAAATAGAAAGGATTCCTGGCTTATACTGTCTGAGTAGACTCCCTCTTGAGTTCCTTAATATTTGTACCTGAAGTACTGCATATAAACAGGCAGTATAGGTATGAGAAACTGGAAAAGAGGGAAATAATTCAACCACTAAAGGTGAACCATTATTTTTCAAGGCAGAATGTGAACAGGAGTTCTGATAAGAAAATTAATTCAGTAATAAAAAGAATTGGTTAAATAGCTTATCTGAAAACAAGAAAATAATTTTAAAAATGCTGAAATGATGTGCTAATCAGAGTGTTAATGTAATGCATAAAACTAGAATGTATCTCTAGCAGAAAATATTCCAGAGTTCAGAAAAGAGGAGTATCATTATCGTAAGAAGTGTCAGGCAAGTTCAGAAACATTTTACAGCCTGGTAGCAAACTCAGTCATTTGCTGTATGATTTGTTTAGTTTGTAGGACTCATATTTGAATTGAGGCTCAACATTTTATAAAATAAGGTACTCAGGCTGTCACTCATCTGTGATGTGGAAATACTTTTTGTAAACAACAGGGAAATACACAAACACTTTCAACAATAGTTTAAACCAAAAACTACATTGGACTTCTCGCTTTCTGTGTCCAGACTTGAAAGAATTGGACCTTTGTAACATGTCTTTTTTGAGAAAGACCGATTTTGAAACTCTTTGCCAGGGCAGTTCTCTGGTGCAGCTCTCCAGCTTGGCTTGGAGACAACTTCTGTCTTCGGTAATCAATGCAGAATGAAAGACATCACCTGGGATCACTCAAACATCCTCAATGGTTGTCTAAATATATTTACCTGGAGAGGAGAGACCTAGTGAACTAAACCTCAAAGAAACTTGTGGGTGTTGGCTTGGAGCAGGTTGCTTGGATATTGATATTAATGATGGTAGCTGCTTAAGGAAGCTGATCTCAGGTGGATTCCTTTGCTCTGAGGAGTAGTACAATGATTGGGATTTGCTACCACTGCTGGCTAATCTTGGGAGAGGGCAGGGGAAAGTGGGCTGTAAATAGAGAGGCCTTTTCTTAACACATCTGAGGCCAGACTGACAAGGAGCCCTACTAATAGGGTTAACTTAAATTCTGCTTGATCTAATAATGTGCTCATCTCTTGGGCCTTTAGTAGATACTGAATAGATATTTGTCAGAGACTGAGTAGTATGAGTTTGTTTTTTTTTTTCAATTTCTTCACCCTGTAATACACCAGTAACTTTTAATCTCCTAATCAGACTGTTTCACAACTTGAGATATGTATGAATTTGCTAAATAGACAAGAAGTAACCAAACACATTTGTATTCGAAAAGTAGTCCAGAGTCTGTTGTAGAAGAAGAAAACTTTTCAGAAGCCTGAAAACTTGATTGCAGTTTCTTCACTCAAGTGGGAGTCTAAGAAGTTGCAAACCTGTAATTTTTGATCTTTTTAACAAATAAAATTTAAGAACATTTGCATTTGACAACAAATAAAATGAAAATTAATCAAATTACTGACATGAGCTCTGCAACTTCCAGGCTGAGTTGCCTCATGGCTACAATTTTATTAATCAGCTAGCTGGTTATAAGCAGTGTTTCCTTGAAGGAATATGAGGCAATTAATTGCTGTCTTGCTACGAGCTCCTTTTCTTCCTGCCTAAAACCATTCTCTTATAAAATAGCAGTGCTGTGACAGAAGAAAACTTCAAAGTCCTGCTGCTAATGAAGGGGGGTAGAAGGGAACAAAGGTGTTTCATGGTGGTGAAATGACAGCCTGTGTCTGGGATGGGAGTGACTAGGAGCAACAGGTGTGTTCAGAGTCCTCATGGGCATGTGGTTGTGTGATATTTCAGAAATTTTTGCACGTCTGTGCTTTGAAAAGTAATATATTAAGCTAGCTCCAGAGATTCTTTTAAAGAAGAAATGAGTTGTCCTCTTAAACTCTACTGTATGTGTTTAATTTTGATGCACTTGAAGATCTACTTTATCATTAGCCATACCTTGTGCATAGGCATTCAAAGTATTCAAAACTGGGTGTTATCCATTTTCATTTCAACTCATTTTGTCTTTCATTTAAGTTTATATAAATAAACTCAGAAAATAGTGGAATTTACAAACTAGACCTTTAGTTCTTGAGTTTGTTAAAGAGATGTGCTGAAATTACAATTGTCCTCTATTACTGAAAATACTCAATAGCCATCTTCTCCTATAGGAAAATAAACAAATGTATTTGTTCATACTCATTATTAAGAGTTTGATAAGGCGTTAATAGGGATTCTTGCAGCTGTAATACAAAATGCCCCATACACTGCTACCCCATTCAAAAAAAGAAATAATCAGATGCCATCACTATTGAACCAAGGAAATAAAAATAGTGCAGTCTTTTAAAAGCAACGTATAACTTCACTTTTTTTTTTATTTTTGAGAGGTAACTTCTTATTTCACGGAGGTGAGAGTGAAGAACAAGTAAAGATCCTCATAGCTTGTCAACTTCTAAACTTAAAACCAGCAAAATACAAATGAATAGCAAACATCATTTGTTCTTGATCCAGGCAGAGGAGAAAAATCCTCCCAAGAAACTTAGAGCCTTATATCTGTCCTCAGTTTACATGTAGATAGTGTCTCAAATGAACATTCTAATTATTAGAGGTTTCTCTTGTTTTCATGAATATGCTTTCACTTCTAGGAGAAAATATATATGTCACTGTATTTGAGTTTCTATAGTACATTTTTAGTTCAGACAAGATGAAATTTTTTATCATGGGAAATATTGATAATTTTTTTTCATTTTCTTATCAAACTGTTCTCACAAATTCTTCTTGTTTCTGTAAGCATTCTGGTACCATGATGTATTCATTTGGCATCTCTCTTGAAAAAGTCACCAACAGTTGGGACATATCAGTCCTCTGACAATTCTAGGTTGCAGTTCTGAATTCAGATGTTTCAGATATCCGCAGCCTTCTGATGTGGGAAGTGGGCACCGGGTGCTATTTAAAATGTCAGGTACCTGTTTTCCACCATCTAGGATCTTGGAACAAGTTACTCAAGCCCTCCTAAGAAAGATGAGGCCCAGTTCAAGCTGCCTGCCCTCCTGTGAGGAGTGTGCTGTATCTCCCTCCTGGAGAAGCCCAGGTCATGGCCAGAAAGGTTACTCTAATTTGCATTTTCTTGCCGTGTGTAAGGAAGTTGACTATGCTGGGAGTGTTAACAGTGTGTGCATTCTTTAACTCAAGTACCTCTCTTGAGGTACTTTAGTTTAGTCCATATATAGGTAAAAGTTTAGTCCATACATGAAAATGAATGAACTTACCATTGCTATATTTAGTTATTCTCTAAGCATTTGAAAAATCACCATCTAGACTATTGGATACAGTAATTTGGTATCCCATAATGATCTGTGGAATCCCTACAGTATCAAGTACTGCAAAAAAAGGAAAGTAAGATTGCTAATCAAACCATGGAGAGTATAAAAATGATGCCTGTCTATACTGAGAGAAGGAAAAGATGTTTCTAAGGAAGCTGCTGTTCTAAGCAGAAAAAAAGGGACATACACATCCCATAATAATCCATCTTGCTACTTGGCAGGTTTACAAGACATTTTTCTTTTCATCTGAAAATATAGCAAAAAAGCACTAAGGTATAAATTATTTAATTTCAAGTACCAAACTGGACATTAATCTCTTAAACATAGAAGTTTCAAATACATTTTCTATTCTAAGGAACTATGACACATTTTTATATCTATTAAAATGTATTTCTGTTAAAATATGCAATGATTTTGACAGAAGTTGAAGAAACAGTATGTAAATTTTTTTCGTATAAAGTTTGAGCAGACACTTTAACTAGATAGATTCCTATTAGAGGATGGATGCTTAAAGTTTAAGATTATTACAGTCTTCATTTCCTAACAGGAATTACATGTATTTCACCTGAAATTACTTAAAGATCAAAGAGTATGTAAAAGATTTTCCCATTAAGGACAAGAAACTCATTAAAGAGCTATAAGTAGATCTGGAATGGAATAGAGTAATGGAATATAGTATCATCTTGTGAGAAGGCTAAGAAATACTTCTCAAGGCCACTCAACAGAATACTATTTTTTCTTGACATTTATCAACTTCACACAGGCTTCTAGATCAGAGGTTTTCTAGACAGAGAAGAACAGTGTTGACCTGATTTTTCTAAGGTTTTTGAGGACACTCACATGGGGATCTGACAGGAAATGTATCTGGGAAAGTTAATGCAGAGTAGAATCATGCGTTGTTCTGCATCTTACTATTGCTAGCAACAGCAGCAGTGCTTGAGCAGATAAGAGGAGGTAATTAGTTGCTCAGGCAATGTTTATTTACTCTCCAAAGCTTAGAAGCTGTCTTGCTCTTTTTTTATATGAAAAAAATATTTTTTTATAATATTCTCCAAGTATAACCAGTAGAAACTCCATCAATCTAAGCAGTAAATGTGTACCAGAGCACCCCTAGAAATTCTTACAGCCCTGAAAAGCTGTTTTACTCGACTGTGCCAAATGTATTCTAAGTCTGAATTCAGGAATTGCTTTGTGGGTCCTAATGTGAAATGGGAGTATGTCCCCAGTGTGCAAACTTTTACTGCAATTTTAGGGATGATTAGCTACCCTAGCAATCTTTGACCAGTGGGGTTTGTGCTGGAGGGATAAGAAATCTGGCAGACAGAATGGCATGCAGCTCCACAGTCTGTCACCACTCTGGTTCAAGTTGGTTGTTTTTTGTTTTGGTTCTGTTTGGTTTGGGGTTTTGGTTTGGTTTGGTTTTCTGTTTGCTTGTTTTTCAGAGCCACTAGTGAACTAGCTAGTTTTTCTACCTTTGCTATCCAAGCAAGTGGAAATAATCAATTGTTAGTTTTCTGTTAAAGGTAGAACAAACATCTGAAGCTGTGATGTGCTTTACACCTTTGTCATAGTCTTAGGGTGATGCTTCACCGCTTCAGTTTATTCTGCTGTGTTACTCCCAGAGGTCTTTTCTTGTTTCTAGTAATAATGCAGTGTTTTATTCCTCCTATACACTAGAAAATTTCTTCTCCTCATAAGTTTCTTCCATGTAAGATGATGCAAACATTCAGTAATTTTTCAAATCACTATACAATTTTGTTAGCAGGCTGAGGTGTTTGCTGCTTTATGAATGCATGTTATTTTATTATCTTGTCTCTTCACTGTAACAATCTGAGGTAGTTTCACATTTAGTAATATCACAAAATTTTTTTCTTAGAGGATGTAATCTTCTATTACTGATTTATAGTCTCTTGCTACCTTAAAGCAAATTGTAAACTCTTGATTTGATTTATTTTGGAGTGCATGTTAGAGAGTTTTGAAGAAAATGTAACAGGTTTATTACCTGTCATCTTCTTAATTTCCAGTTGTCTCTTCCTTATGTCACTTTCAAGTATAATCTTAGATGTAATTCCTGTGATGAAGAGATCAAACTTTATATTCACTCTTTTCAATTATTCTTTTTTCTCTTGTTCATATCCCTTTGTTCAATATTGTCCTATTTACACTTGCAAAGAAGAAGTTCTTAATAATTACACTTTTTGAACACATTTGTTTTGACAGATTTCTCAGGTCTTAGACAATATAGAAATCTAGGTGTTTGATGTTTTGCATTTGTTTTCAAATGATTGCTGTTACTGTAATCAGCTTAATTACTGATACTTATTCCATTGGAAGAGAAATGCAAACAATCCACCTAATTGCTATAGTTCTAACTTTGATTTCTTAGCAAGGCATGATAGATGCATGTTTTGTAGACAAGCACTTACGGAATAAAGCAATCCAGATCATAATACCTAAACAACTTATGAAGTTTACTAAAATATCAGAGCTGTTGTTATTATCTTCTGGCATTTTCTTTTTTCTTGCTAACTGGAATGGTGAAACAAGAATTAAAAAACTTTCATGGATCTTTTAACCCTGCATTAATTGTAGATTAAGATATATATTTAGATAATAATGTCTACTTAAACAACACAAGTAGTTGTCATGTTATTCTTCAATACAATGTAAAGGAATCCATAGTGGAAAGATTCTTCAGTGGATAGAAGAGTATCCAAGACATCACTTAGTATTAGTTCCAAGTGCATTGCTACTTTTTTTTAATTCTGCAAAACTGAGTTTACTGAGCAAAATGTCCACAGCTCCACATATGTATCCTGTAACTGAAAATGTGTAAATGTGTTGATTTTGCTGCAGATGAAATGCATAAAGAAATGTAAGTTTTGGGTCAACTTGATAGTTATCTTGCACCTGTTAGGAGTTGTGTTGATTGAGCTTGCAACTTACACTAAAAAAAAAAACAAAATTGAACACTATACCTTTACCATGAAGGATAAATTGAATCCATAAGGAAACTGTCATTCCACTGTTTCTTCTCCTTTAATTTATATATATATTTCATATGACATGAAATCAGCAAATGTACATACAAGATTTCAGTAACTGCTGGTTATTGCTGCAGTACTACCTAATTATGAGGTGAGTTTTATGTTTAGTAAAATCCTAACTTCTTTGGAAGAGGGATCTGTGCAAAGAATACTATTCTGAGAATTTGTAAAATGACAACGTTTCACATTTATGCTTCATCCTAGATGTTTTAATGTACTCCAAGAATACATTGAGAGTGGAGGTGACGTGTCATATACTTTGTTCTATTGCAGAAAAACCAAACAAAATATAAACTTTCTGATTCTTCCAGAATCTGTGTCATTTAAAAGATGTCACCTTGAGTTAAAGTTGTCAGGAGATTTGTTGGTATTGAAGATAATTCTTTTTTTTTTAAAATTTTTTTTAAAGCAAACAGTCTTTCAGTAATAATTTCCATCAAATGTTTCAAAAGGATTTTAAAGTGTAGAAATGGTGCCTAGTGGCAGGTCTTTCTTATGACAAATAGTGCATATTGACAGGCACTATATGTTACTGTCGGAGGCAGGGCTGTGTAAATAATGCCATTTTCGATACTAATGGAAGGTGGCGGAAGGTGATGTATTAGTTTTTTTTGTTGGACATGAAGTATTTTTACTCAGGAAAACAAAAGAAAAAACCCTTCTATTCAACATCTCCACTCCAAACAATATGGGACAGCCTTAATTAGATGGAAAATATGTCCTCAGAAATCAAGTTTGATGCAGTCTTTGATATTTCACTCTTCAAAACTTGCCCACACAACAAATACCTATCACTGAAAAATTATTATTATTATTGTCATGTGTTATTACTGCTACTCACAAATGCCTAAATCAAGTCTTATTTTTAAAATTGTCTGCCCTTTCTCTTAATTGGAAATTTTTGCCAAATATCATCATCCTGAAATTCCTAACCTTTTCCACTAATTTCTCTATCCAAAACAAGTAATTATTACTAGCAGGTAGTCCAAGGAAGGGTTTTTATGCATTCATCCTTTTTTTTTTTTTTTGCCTAATTTGTTTTGGGAGGGCTAACAGAATTTATCATAAGTTGACACCAGGTCCCAGTTCTTGAAAATTCCTTAAGAAGTGGAATCAGGTGGCACTTGGGAGGAGCAAGCAGTGAGCTCAGCGTGGCTGTTGCATCAGTTAGGAAGAAAGTTGTGACTCTTTCATACAGAAGGGGTTTTGCAAGGAAGAATGTGGGTGAACCTGACCACCCTTTACTGCAGGTGCTGACTGGGATCATTGCATAGTTTCCATGACTGGTTCCTCAACATCCTTCTCTCCCCACCTCATGCATCATACCTGCCATCCTACCTATATGCAGTGCAGTTCTCTCTCCTCTTACCTGTTTTGCTATCAGAAAAACAATTACTGTACATCTTAGATAATTTCAGCTGTATTCCGACTCTCTTGTGGTAAAGAAATTATGGGTGGTAATAAGCCTCAGGTATTGCAGTTTCCTTGGGGTGCTTCATTTTATAAATGTATGATTACTTCTGTTAATGAAGTAATTCTGGTGAATTACTGTCATTCTGGTGAACTAGGTCTCACTCAGGGAAAACAATCACACATTTCAAGGTGTTTCTTGATTTAATGCTGTATGCCTGCTCCTTCTTTTTTCTAGGAGGTTGACTGGCCTGTCTAGGGGGTGGCTGGAAATGTTGAAGCTGGAAGTGGAGGTACTAGGCGCTCACGGGGTCCCATAGCCATCAAATATGAGGGTTGCCGGTGATGGGTATGATGCAAACCCCACCTTGTGGGTGGTTTTCTAAATAGGAAATGTTTTATTTAGGGCAGGGACTCAGAAAGGCATCTTTTTTTTCTAGATTACATTAAAGAATGAAGTCCCTAAAGTTTGTTTCTTTGTAACCATACTGCTTTTGAAAACTCCACTTTTTCTCCAAGTGAGACATTACAATATACCTCAATTTAAAAACTGGTCTTAAAAACCACCTCAGTTTTAACATTCATGTATACCTTTATGAATTAATTTGAATTTATTAATTGATAGCTTAGACTAATATTTATTCACATTAGAAGTGTAACTGAAATTCAATATATCTTCAGGTTAATATCAAAGTGTCTTGGAGATGTACCCAGATTAGTCATTGGTAGTCAATTAAATTTTTGTTTCCTATGGAAAAGTTAAATAAAAGCAAAGAGCTCAGCCATTTTTAGAAATAATCACTGTAAATTAATTGGAGGATGGAAGAATATAAACACTAGTTTAAAACCTCAGAGGGATGTCCTGATTTTCACTGCCACAGAACAGTTCTTTTTTTGGGGGAATGTTTGTGAGTATCTAGGATGTATTTTCTTATCAGAGTTATAACAAAAGTAATCTAACTGATTTTTTAATTCTGCCCTTACTTTCCCTTCTACTTGAGGAGTAGGTCAGTGCAGTGAATAATCATGATTCTCTCTTAGCTTTTAGTGATTATATTTGATTTTTTTCCTTATCTGTATTTCATGTTGATCAGATAAGAGCTGACCTGAGGAGTAAGACCAGTGATATGTGGAATCCAATACACTATTGCTGACAGTAGAAGATGTACAAAAAAGAGGTACAAGTACCTAGCAGAGATTAGTATATAATAACTTGATGACAGAGGAAGTTTCTTAATACACAGTATTTTAAGATTTACTCATTCCCCCTAAGTTTTAGAGCCTCTGTAGCTAAAATCCTCAGTTATTTAGTTTTTGCATGCTTGCTTTTCTAATTTTTGAAAGTATTGCAGTCTGATAGATTTCTTCCTTGCAAGACATTGTATTTGACAGCTTAAATATTGCTATTAAGCCAGCTACTGTGTACTATATATTCTGAACTCCATACTAAACTTTCCTATTGAAACCTATGCATATAGTTTTTTTCCTACTTTTAAAGTCCTGGTCTATGACAGTGCAGTATTTTTTTTTTTGATGGTAGCTGATATTTGTGATCCCAGTCTCAAAGACCAACTACTGTTAAGAACTGGGAAAGGTTTATCTTTTTGCAATTTTTTAAAATGCCAAATGGAAAGTTAATATGAAGAGTCCCATAGTTTATTCACATGTATCCATCTGCATTAATGAACTGGAATTGGCAAAAAAATCCAAACCCCACGACTGTAGTAATTTTAGAGGTGGCAAGGTTTCCCTTTTGGGGAGAATATAGGCAAGAATTAAGTGACTACATTTTCTTTTGGAGCTCTTACTGCCTACAGTTTAGTTGCATACAGGAGTGCAAAAATCATAGTTGGTCTAACTGGATACTGATATGTTCCAAGAAACTTGCTTAAGACATATTCTAAGTTGCATTTGTTATTTCCAAAAATATCATTCAAGGTATACATATCCATAATAGAATTTGCTTTTGATTTAATCAATTTTTCTTTGTTCAGGAGACTGTAGTTAGGATAATTATATATGTAATTTCTTACTGTTTTCTGGAAAGGTCTATTCTCCACTACCTGTTCTTCAGGCTTAATAGCTCTAACCTCAGTGACAAAATGAGAGACAAAGAAGAAGATCTTAAAAAGCACAAACAATAGCTAATCAAGCATAATAATGATGTAAAGCTTATTTTCTTGTTTATATAATCTGTCTGTGCCAACCAGGGCCTAATTCAACGGCTCTCCCATTGGCTGGCAGTTTAATGCATTATCTAGCTCAAAATTTTCTTACACAATAAAACTGGGAAATTACTTCTATTAAAAAGTTGGAAACAGACTTATTAAGTAGACTACAGCTTTTTGCTCTCATGTCTGTGGTAGATTATTTTGATCCTTTCAATCAAACAGCCTCCCTTCAAATAATTAACCCTTACGAGATCTGTCAGACAAGTATCTGCATAAATATGATAGGCATTCATGAGAAAATTTATCCATGCATTATATACTTGCAGTAAATCCAGGTAAAATGTAATTGTGCTGATATGATGTAAAAATGCTCAGAATGGTTTATTTCTGTAGCTGTAAGGTAGAAAAGTTAAAAGTATCATTAAGGAAGTAATAGAATTCATGTCAATAGTTATAAATACTAAATTTTATTTAAGATCTTGATAGTTTCCTCTTGCAGAAATTTCTAAAAAAAAGTGAAAGCTTAGAAAGAGGAGAAAGCTTTTTCCCATCCCACTTTGCTTTGTGGGAGAGAAATCCCTGCAGGTGCAGTCAGATTTGCAATTCTGATGGATTTTTAGGTGCCCCTCCCTCGCCACTAGTCTCTTTGGCACCCTAAAATATGAAAAGTTGAGATTTCCTTGGCCTTTAGTGTGTGAGGTTTCAGTGGTCTGGGAAAGCTGAGACCCTTGTGCCCGACCAGTGTGTCCGTGTCCCGTTATGGGGACCCTTCACAGAACTATCCTGATGGATCGGAGGGCCATTCAACTGACTTACCCAGGGAAATACGCCAGCAGCTTAAGGGAGACCCCTCAGTGGGTCTTCCCACTTTATTCAAGTGTGTAACCCACTGCTGGCAACTGCTAGTGCCCAGGAAGGACCACTAACGGTTTATGGAATAACACTTTTTATTAATAGGGAATTATGACAGGTTCAGGTTCAAGGGTTACTGATGTATCTGACTGAAAAAATGTATTCAAAGCAATACACAGACAAACTTCTAATGCCAAATAAAAGTATGTAGCTTGCATAGAGTGTGGTTGTTACCCAATAGGCATCCCTATGGGACTGATCCCAGCACTTACCATGGAGTCTTCCCTAACTTTTCCCCCATTCTCAACTTTTGCTCTATTTCTTTATGTTTAGGTGGAGCTTAAGTGACTTAAGTAATAAATACCTTTGTTGCTGGTTGGTGTACAATTCTCTTGCTTCCCTTTTAAAGATTCAGTAAAAAAAAAAAAAAAAAAATAGAGCACATGCCCAGTGCAGGGATGGTTAACTGTGGGATGGAGGTGTGTGTTAATATTGCAATTAGGTTTTTATGAGCCAAGTTCATCCAAGGAGAGACATTTTGCCACAGTTTCTGGCTCAGCAGCAGGACATCTCTTATCTCACTTGGCTGACAGGTGCTGTGTGGTTTTATCAGCTGCACAGTGCCATCAAATTCCCCTTCCTGCAAGGACTTCTACAGAGCCTGTCCACAGTCTCTCCCCTGTGCTCCACTCTCTGTTCCACCTTCTGTAGCAGATTCTTACTGTTGTATGGGGAACTGCCAGCGATGTTCCATCCAGGGAGTAGCAGCTGCATTTCACCCTGTAAATTCCATATAATTATAACTTCTGTTAGGATGTGAATATAACTTCTCAGTTTCCTCTAGTTTTATCCCCAGCTGTATTCCCACACCCCATCTTGATGCTTTTACTGCTCTTGTCTTATGCTAGTGTGTGCCTTTCCTAACAAAGTCTTTGCCAGTGTCTGTGGAACTTATTAATCTGGTTTTTACATTGTGTGTCTGTTTCCTACATCCATAATCAGAATTATCTACTCTAACTGTAAACTTGTGGAGATAAGCAGTGCTTCTCCTCAGGGCACTATCACAGTGTTGGTTGGGTCCACAGTACTGCTGCAGGGCTGTGCGATAATGATGATAAATGACTCCACAAAAATCCCATTACTACTGCTGGCTTGAAATATCTCAGTGAACATTTCATCTGTAGATGCTGATTCATAGAGTTCAAAATGTGTCACCAGAACTCTCTTCAAACTGAACCCCTGAACTGCTGTTTGGATTCCACCAGTCTGCTCTGTCCCTGCCAGCTGCCCAAAACCTCAGTTTCATTTCCTCACTGGTGTGATACTGCCATGTACTCAGCTGTTCAGCTATTAAAATGGCACGTCATCTCAGATATCTCACTGACCAACCACGGAATCCTTGTGGTTTTGCTCAAGAGGCAGTGCATTTTGTCTCTCTCTCTCTTTGCAGTAGAGAGTACAGAGTGCATATTTCAGTGTAAAATACTTTCTCTGCTGTGCTTTCGTCTTTGTACCGACCTTGTATACAACAAGCATATCTGGTCCAGACTTCTTCCCAGGATAAATAAGCAGTGTTTTTTCCGAAGGGACAAGTGGGTTTGTGCTGATTCCAGTATACTGTAAAATCTGGTGCTGAATCATTCATCAACATGCATGGAACCCGGTCAAGAACCAGCTTAGGACAGACTCTAGAGTGTTCCCCAGAGCCTGGGCTGGAGGTTGAATTAATCCAAATCCAAGTTCCCAGCAATTTAGGCCAGATGAAGTGAGGAAGAAGTAGAGATACAGAATTGCAGTGGAATGCAGTGATCCATAAAAAGTTAGTGTATACTGAGCTCCACCTACAGGCAGTGTGAACACTTTGATCCTAAGTGAAAACCAGTAGTACAGGTGTAAGATGTGGAAATCACAGGGCTCTTGTTTGAAAATTTGCTTTTGGACATTCTCTTTACCATAAAATGTAGTTAACATAGCCTGAGGAACTCTGGCAGACCAAAAGTGATATGCTTTGAAACTCATGGCAGCAGCTCTGAACTGATGGGTAATACATAGATAAAAAAATATTGAAAGAATTTCTGTATCTTTCCCTGTGACTTTATTGTAGAATGAAAGTTTTGAATTCTTCCAAGACAGACCTTCCTTTTTCTTGGAAAGGCAGTAGTTCATATGAATTCTTTTCTGATGACACTTTCTGGTGTATCTGACATCTAAGTGCTGAAAAATGCTCCTCAGCCATTTGCCTTCAAAGTTAAATTTGTGCAGGAAATATCTGCACAAATGTCTAGTGAATTGAGCAATAAGGAGTTTCCATTGGTAGAAGTGTTTTGAGAGGTGAAATATACTATATAGTCCTAGTACTTAAAATTCTGAGTTAAGGTCAGGAATCAAATTTCAAAGTTAACTTCTGCTGTGAATACTTGCAATTAAATTTTAAATGTATGTTTGCTTATGTGGATTTGTTCATTCATTCAGTTACAAACGAGAAATATTATCAAAGCTTTCAGCTGAATAAAATATTCCTCCAAAATCTCCAGTAGGGAATAACTAGAAGAGAAATACTGCCTGCTGTATCACAAATAATTTCTGAAATATAAGAATTCATAATAACATATTGAATCATTTCAGATTTATATTTTAAGCAAAATATCTTTGATATTTAAAGAGTAGGAGAAACACTGAGTATGCCAAGTTTTTCTTCTAATTTTTCCTTTGTAAATATATTTTAACACAGATTCATTCAGAAATCAGTGCCTCTTTGTTCCAAAGGAATACACCTATATAGACAGAATTACATCAGAATTTAAAAAGAAAATTAAGAAGATACACAAACTACACTAAGAACTGCAGTAACTGCACCCAAGAGTTTATGTTCTGATTGACCTCTGGTCAGAAAAGCACTGATATATTAAGATATTTTTCTATATGTAATTGATAATATGATGTTAACTAGTTAATTAAAGGTATCTACTATTTAGATGCTGAAGGAAACCTGTAAGAGAATAATTAGCTTGATGACTCATTGGGTTCCACTTGATAAGAAAGTGTCCTCTCTGATGAGTGAACCTCCTTCAGAGTAATGGAATAGAACATTTTCAAGGAAAATTTAGATCCACAGGAAACTTTTATGAATGCTAAGATCAATGAGGCTCTGAAAGAGTTTTTAGGAAAATCTTGTTCAAACTGTTCCCTAAGAAATGGTAAATCAGATGTTAAATATACCCGAGAGGGGAAAAAAATACTCTTTCAGATGAGGCACTGTTATGCTTTAACCTGGCAAGCAGCTAAACACCACACAGCTCTTCACTCAATCATTTCCTGGTGGGATGGGGGAAAGAACTGGGAAAAAAAGGTAAAATTCATGGGCTGAGATAAAGACAGTTTCATAGGGCAGAAAAGTAAGGGGAAATAATAGTAATTATAAAATAATATACAAACCAAGAGATGCACAATGCAGTTACTCACTGTCCACTGGCCGATGCCCAGCTTGTCCTCAAGCGCCAGCCTTGGCCATGCCTTGGCCAATTCGTCCCAGTTTTCTTGTTCAGCACAATGACATATAGTATGGAATTTTCCTTGTGTCAGTTTGGGATCAGCTGTGCCAGCTTCTTGCCCTTCCAGCTTCTTGTGCACATCCAGCCTCCTCGCTAGTGGGGTGGGCTGAGGAGCTGAAAATTGCTTGACTTAGCAGTAACTAAAACATCAGTGTGTTATCAACACTATTCTCATCCTAAATTGAAAACACAGCACTCTACCAGCTAATATGAAGAATATTAACTTTATCCCAGCCAGGTTTTGTCCTGGTTTGTGTTCTCAGCACTTCTGAATTTCATATTTAAAGAATGAAATACAAAGTAATATTTTGGGTTCAGCAAAAATTCAGACTTTTTCCTCATCTGCAATACTAGTGAATACACAATCTCTTACTGGCACTGTTCATCTCAAACATGTATCAGATATTCAGAAACAGTACCAAAACATATCAGAAATTCCTGGATAAAAGACAAGAAGCTTTTTATTATTGTGGCTGAGATATTTTATTTTTAAACTAATGCACAGTTTTATTCCTCTCATATTTACTTCAACAACCATCTCTTTAATTCTTATTTTTTTATAGCAATGCTGATTTGACACCTGTTTTGTTTTCTGTGACCTAAATGAATCCTGTTGGAAAGTGATCTTGCTGTTGAGTGCAAGAATTACAACATGACCATTGTTCAATTAAAAAAAAAAATCTCCATCCTAAATTATTTTAAAAATCTGTTCATTCTATGAAAAAAGAGTTTAAAATGGCAATTTAAACTAAAAATCTGTTTACTCAAGCAAGCACCGTACCATTTTCTAGTCCATATTTCATTTATTAATGTTAAGTGGGCCAAATTTTCTGAAAACTGTCACATTTCTTTTAAAAAATGCTACACGGAAAGCCTGTGCATACACATGTGTGGATTAGAAATGTCAGTCTTTATGTAGCAGGAACATCTTATTTTCATTTTCTATATGAGCAAATTTGCTCCCTAGAGAAGTGGTCACAGTACCAAGCCTGACAGAGTTCAAGAAGCATTTGCACGATACTCTCAGGCACATGGTGTGACTCTTGGGGATGGTTCTCTACAGGACCAGGAGTTGGACTTGATGATCCTTGTGGTCCCCTTCCAACTCAGCATATTCTGTGATTCTGTTCCTTACTTATGAATTAATTTGATAACATTTGGCATATGTAGTTTTAATGTACTAACAAAACCTAGATATATTTGGCATATAATTGCATTTTTGTTTTTTCATGAATCCCTAAGACTCAGTTACCTCTTTCAGTTTGAATGCAAATGTCTTTGACAAGGTACAACTTAATATTCAGGAAGCATCATCAACTGTATCAAAAGGCAAAACAAATGACTACATTATACAGCAACAAGGTGGCCTTTATTTGTAGCAATTAGCTAGAAGCCCTTTATGAAGTGAGAATTGTGCAGCAATACTGAATAAGGAATTCAGAATTAAGGTCTAAAGATTCTGTGCTCAGCAATTGCTTAATGTTGCTTAAATTGAATAATTGTAAGAATGTAATTTTTAAAATAAAAATGAAATGTCAGTTTATTTTCTTGTTAGCGTTTACTGCAGTGCTATTATGATCTTCATGTAAAACATTTATTGAAAGACTTATGTAAGCATCTGTTCAGCTGCATGTAAGAACATTATATCAGGCAATAAGAAGCTGAACAGTTTTCTTCTATTACATCAAATCTGTTTTGCCTATGATGCATGCATGGACAGATAGACAAAGGAGAAGGGCTTCAGGGGGTTGGAAGTGAGACATGGATTAGCTGCAATATGAACTAGAGGAAGTGACTTTACACTATGACGTTTGCAAAAGTAAGTAATAAATTGTGACTGATTAAATGAAAATTTCTTTAAGGAGAAGAAAACTCTTATCTTCCTACAGGTTCCTCTATGACACAGAGTTAAGGAGCTTGCCCTTGTCCAAATTTTTATCATGTTAATTAAGTATTATATGTCATGCTCTACTTCTGACTTCAAGAAAAATAGTGTATTTTAAGCATACTTAGAAATATGGAAGACAAGTCTGAAGTGAAGGCTTTATTAATCTGCTAATTAATAATGTTGGCAGATGAAAGTTGCAATGTCTGTGAGATATTTACATAGAAATCATAGATGTACTGGTACTGGTGAAAAGTAGAGGGAAGAGAGGGAGAAACATCTTTTCACCATCCACAATACTATTATGAAAATAGTTACTTCTGTGTTTCTCTGGAATTATTAATTCTGATAGGACCAAAAATGTAGCTGTGAACATTTTATTACCAGCTATTACCAGCAAAAGAACACTCCTGGGAAAAGATTTAGATCAATTTACCGGTTTTAAGTGCCTCAAATCAAGAACACGAAATACATTAGCTTTCACTTGTACAAATCATCACTATATTTTCCTCTACCTTAAGGGACAGAATATTGTAGTTCCTCTTGATTTTAGCAACTAGCCTGGTGCTATGTGATCCTCTGTCTATGGCACTCATCCTGATGTTTCTATATTTTTTTCTTTGAGGTGTATAAAATTCTACCATTTATGAGAGCTGGCCTGAAACTGGAAATTTATTCTCTATGACTAAGCCTGTAGGATACAAACTTTACTCTGAAGTACTTGATACAAACTGAACTTTTCTTCTTTTCACAAAGCATGCAGGAGGTTGTAGTTAATGATGGTCTTGTCATTTTGCTGCCCAGCTGTGACAGCCAGGGGTTAGCTACAGGTTAAATCAGAGCCCAGAGAAACACAAGCTCTTTGGCTTCAGATATTCTCCAACTTTCTGTGCCTGTTACTGATAACTTCGTTGTTTCTGCAGTTTCTGGTTTCCATCAAATCTCCAGGAAGTTATTGAACTTTTGAAAGTTTCATATCCTTGATAAAAGACAAAAGGTCTTCTGCACCATGTGTTGCCTGCTGAGATGTCATAGAATGGTTTTAGTCAAACTAACTAATTGTCCAGGCCTGTGAGGCTTTGCCTGTTGAATCAAAATAAACAAACAAACAAACAAACAAATCCAAAAAATAAAATTAAAAAAAAAATGCAACCCCCACCTTCTGCTATAAACTCATCACTTTGTTCTATTTTTAAAAATGTGGAGGACTTACAAGAATTTTTAAATAGCTCAGAATACTTTCTATACATCTTTCATAATTAATAAATTAATCAATTAATAAATGGATCATTTCACAGCAGTAAAGTCTGCTGGAAAAAAACCATCTGAATCACAGCATAAAATTCAAAATTTTTTTGGAGTTGAATATGTAGCTAAACTAGTTGATAGACTGTATGAAGATCTAGCCATGGTTTCTAAGAAAGGTTTCTGCAAGTGTTGTCCTTAATTTGAAAGATGCATATTGGTTTCAAAAAAGGAATCACACATCTACTGCAAACCTCTTGGGAACAATGGTGACCAAGTAAGTGGTAACACTGAGATTAGCTCAGCTGGTTAGAGCTTGGTGCTGATAAAACCAAGATTGTGGGTTTGATCCCTTTATGGACCTTCACTTGAGAGCTGGACTTGGTGATTATTCTGGATCCCTTCCAACTCAGAATAATTCTAGGAATAAGAAGGTATAGGAATGCGAAACACACCACACAGATACTACCTTTTCATTTTCAGTCTTACATTATTGTACTGGACAGCATAAGATCTCTTTTGAGAACTTTATAATGATTAATTGTGTGACTAAAAGTATTCTTCTTCTTCTAAGAAATTATATATTAGTCTATATTTCTTTAAGATACATAGTGAGGGTCTTAATTCCAACAGTTTTACCTCGACAAAGATATGCATTATTATACTAAGATTTACAAGTGCTCCACAGATCTTGACCGCATTTTCCATGGCAAATTTCAAGTGCAGCATATCTTCTGGTTTTGTAAAAACACAGTAATTGCACTTGAATAAAATATTTAAGCCAATTCCTGCTAGGAACAGGACGAGTATCTCATGTTCAGTGTAAGTTGGTATGGACCTGTTAGACTAGTTTCTGCTGCTGAATTTGCAAAACTGGATTGCTCACATTGTCCTGTCTGCTAATGTTCTTGGTAGATCAATTCATCCACCTGAATTTCATATAGGGATAACTCCTAAAATGCTATGTAAATTAAATTTTCAGATTTACTCATTCTCAGTAAGCCATCAATTTTGGCTCACTTTTTTTTTCATTTGAGAAGGTCAATTAGGCTCCAAAGCATAATATGGCTTTACAAGCTTAAAATATGAAACTGACTGTTTTAGTGGTAACAGTACGTGGGATCAGTGGGTGTCCTATGAACTACTTATACAAAACTAATAGTCTTGGTTTATTCTGTTGAAGGGGAATAGGTTGAAGGAGAAGCAGCCTTTTCATTTCAGTGATGTTCCCTGGTGAGAATCTGCTTATCTATAGCTTAGCCAGTTCCCAAAAGATTGAAGAGTTCTATTTGAATGAAAGCTTGAAAAAGAAGGATTAGGAGGACTGAAGTATTTTTCTTTTTATCTTGGTTTCATGTTGCAATCACAAGCTCACTGGTAAAAGGAGCTAGAAGAACAAGCCTATAGATACGTACAAACAACAGTTCAGTAAATCTGAGTGTAAGTATTAGAAAGTCACATCAATTCGCAGCTTTAACCAAAATGTGTGTTTCTGAGGTTTTACTGGATAGATTCATACACTGTAGCATGCAAACTCTGTAGGGTTATTTTTACATTTTTATAAAGAGTGCTGTAAATGTCCTGATTTGGGAGGGAACAGTCTAATTAGTCCTTGCAGGACAGAGAAGTCAAATGGACATGGTTTTGGAGAGGCAGGCAGATTCAGTGATGGGAGAGTCTTCTTTACACAAGGAGTTGGGATTCTCCTGCTTTTAGCTCTGATTCATCTTCTAAGACCTCTATATCCAGGATATACACAATTCTGTTGTGAACTGTGCACCCATCCACTGACAAATAGCTAATGTATTTCTGCAAATTAAGTTTTTGTACTTTTTGGTAGCACAGAAAATGTTACTTGGCAAGAATAATCTGGTGAAAAGCTAACTTTCTGAGATACCAATCTTTAACTCTACGATTGTTTCTCTAGTGAAAAAAAAAAGATTAAAGTGTATATCTTTCACACTATTTCCCTGTTGTTTAATCCTAACCATCAACTCAGACAAGCAGAAGTGTGCAATATTTGTCATCAGTTTTTGGAAATTGGATGGCCATATTTTATACGCTCCAAAAAAGACATTTCCCAATTTTCTACTAGGAAAATCTCACTAAAATCTAAATAGTTCTAATCACAAATGTTAACTACAAAGACAAATATGTGGTGTTTTATAATGTAACACAGTTGATATTTTCAAGTTAAATTGCTTTTGATATGAAATTTATCATAGCTAGGATTAGTTCTATCTCTGAATCTAGGTCTACTACAAGCTACCAGATGTTGTTTTTATCTACTCTCACCTTTCTGTGCTTACCTGTATGTTAACTTTGGTTCTAAACTACCAAGATCTTCTGACTCTAATTGTCACATGTTAATCATGAAGGAAATTGATAACCTGATAGTGGCCACTTGTAAAGGGGCTGACAGAGTAAAAGAAGTTAACTACTAATACAAAAAGAGTGTTTGTTGTTTCTTGATTATCTCAGGGGAGCCATACCCATCAGCAAGAATTGCTCCAGAAGATAAAACCCTCTGTTGTGGGCTGGCATGTTGTTTCTTGGCTGTTGTATTTGCTGTAATTCTAATCTGAAACTTGGAAAATGAAGCAAGTTCTCCTACATGCTGCCTAATCTGAGGGAAACCTTGTATCCAAGTTGATGCTTCAGAGGCAGAAGAATGTGATATGTTCCTGTGAAGCCATTACCTTGTTGCTAATCTGCATTTTATGTCTCTGGTCTCTTCCCTGGCCACAGTAGATACGGTTGGGGTTTTTTACCGGAGTATCAGGGTGTGCACCATGCTGAGGAAGCACAAATACTGGTATTTGATTATTCCTTTCCTTTTTGATGCCCTTTGATTTCAAAAAACAAACCAAGTTGCTGTCAAGTCTTTTCTTTGATTTTATGTTGTTTCTCAGGCGGGCTTACTACTTCTCAGAGTATATTTCAAGACAGATGGGCTTGGTAAAAGTACTTGTGTGCGAAGACAGTTGTAAGCAACTGCATTGTTTTAATTTATAGTGATTTTTTTTTTTTGTCTTTTTTTTTATTATTTTTTCGTGATGCTTTTTTGCATCACATAACAAAATTATGGCAGCTGAAGTCTTCATTTGTTTTTTTGTGGTTGTTACCCAGCTTTACAGCACTGTATAGAAAGAGTTGTGTGTTGTGATGAAGGTTCCTTAAAGTCAGTAATTCAGTCAGGGTGTCTCTGCTGTTTCTGTAGTGAGAGTGTAGTGCCTGGCCAACACACAAAGAACACTGAGGCACATCTGCATGTTACTGCCTACTGTTCCTGTTGCTTAATCTTGAGAACTCCTGTGCTTATTGGTTTTAAGTATTTCTGTCTTAGAAATTGGGTGGATACTCCTGGTGTTTTTTTGTGGGTTTTTTTTGTTTGTTTTTTAAGTTTAAGTATTAGGATGTAAAGTTTCTTTTAAGCTGAATCAAACAAAACCAGGTATGTTTAAAAAGTAAAACAATGTGTTATACATATAATATTCAGTTTTATGGAGAAGTCTCTTGACAGTCCAACCAATGTCAAACTTTGTATTTTAATTTCTTAATAATAATCTACTCGTACACTGCAGAATCTTGGATAGAGGAAAGCTTGTGCTCCTAACTATATAGTAATGTAAGTGGTTCAGAATGATAAAATATTAAAGAGTGTTCCTAGAGATATGTGTTAACCTCATTTTTAGTGGCTGATGTCAGCACTGAAGAAATTTGAACTAGTGTCATTTACTTGCTCTCAGACTGAAAAGGGGAAAAGACAACAGTGATTCTGTGGAGAGGGTATTGATGCAGAAGAGCTACATTTTTTATTTATTTCTTTGATCTCTCAAAGAGAATTTTGTTGTATTTTTCTTTTTAGATACTACTTTCATTTTTCATATTTCATCTTTCTCTGAGATATCTATTAGTTATAAGCAATCATATTGGCACAGGTGCAACTGATTTTTACTAGATCACGTGTCTCAGTGACACTAGCTGTCACTATATATGGTAAATCTGTCAGTCATTAAAGGTAGAAGAATGGTTCCAGTACTCTTAGCTATCAAGGTAATGAGTTTCAGAGGAAGAAAATATAAAAAACCCATGCAGTCGTTTGCCCTCAAATTTTCATCTTGAGATAAAAAGTTTAATTAACCATCATCAATTGCACACTGTATCACTGAATACATTTTGTCTTGTGGTGATGTGCAAAAACCTGCTATACTAAGTAATCTCACAGCTAAATCTTGTACATCAAAATAGAGGATGTTTGTTGGGATGAAATCATAATGGTCAAAATTCAGTGTCAACACATAGCAACAATGTTGTTGAATTATAATTTTGACCACATAGCTCTACAATGTGTGGCCAGAAGTTAATACTTCTCTGATTCTCTGCAATAAAGAATAATAAGACAGGATAGGCGTGGACAGCAAGTGAATGTAATTAAGACGCTAGTGACAAAAACAAAGCCACAGCGTAGAAGATCAAATTGGAGAAGTCAATAGCTCATGTAAGTTGATGATAACCAATATTTCCAGACAGTAACATTACCGACAATTTCTAAGTAATCTTGTGTTCTACTTTGCCTATATATCTTTTTGCTCTTCCCATGAAGCTGATGAATGATGATTTGGAAGAAGGGAGATTTGCTTGGTAGCATTCTTGATTGGCCAATTTTTTCTGCTGTCACTCTGGAATAAGCCAGCACATCTCTAAACTAATGGATCTGACAAACATTCTGACAATCCAATCAAGAAAGATCAACTGCTGAGAAGAATTCACAATTTACCTAAATAAATCCTGGTTCAAATATGAAACTTATCAGAGAATGTTTTTTATTGGGACTAAAACCTAGCTAATAATTGTGAACTTCTGTATGAAAAAATAATACATAAACTTGGAAACTTACATATTTAAGTGATCTACTGATAATTCTTTACATTTTTCCAGTTTGCTTGAATTTGAGTTACTCAACCACCAGCTTGTACTGCTGTATCTGTGGATGCTCTCGCACCAGTCTAATATTTCATGGTCTTCAGACCATGAAACTTCATTATACTATAAATTATAAAAATAGTTTCTTTTCAGAATATAGATTAATGAGTTTGTAGCACTTCTTCCAGAGAGTAGCAGCTCAGAATTGAAGGCTCATAGCAGTCAGGCTGCCTGTGCAGTCTTGGGTACCTTCTGTGTTTCTTACACGTTCTGTCACTCACACCGCTTTTTTTCCTCATGCTTCTTTCAAGAGCTCTAGCTATCCTTCTCTTCTCCTTTCTGACCTCTTCATTTTTGTTGTCTGACTTGCATCAGTCCTCTTTCTGATCTGTTCCTTCTCTGTTCCTCTTCTAACCCAGCTCAGTACATTAGTATTACTACTTTTGGATGGAGACAGATATTCTCCTAAGAGCTGTAACACCTACGACTCTGACCTTTCAAAAGTCTGTATTATGCTCTGTTTCTCTCCTCTTCACACCTGTGCTGCAAAATTCAGGCATTGCTTCCTTTCTGTATTCTCTCTGTGGGAAGTACGACAATGCAGAAAAATAGAATAATAGCCATGTACAGGTCTGTAAGTGGTTTATTTGTTTATAAAACCAAAGCTGAAATATGTGTATGTTATTTGAACAATATATTATTTATCTGTGTGTGAATTTTTTTTTACAATTGTGTGTGTTACAAGTTCATTTGATAAATATACATTTTTGTGGGATTTACACTGGTAGAATAAGCATTGAATGATGGTATATTGTGAACTGCATGCACAGAAATAGAGAATATGTTTGGCTGGCACTGCAGCAAAGATGAGTTGAAAGAAGAATAGGGGAGTTCTGCACACATGTTTACACGTTTTCGTTTAAAGGTCTTGACTGATTTTGTTGGTTTGTTTTTGGTTTTGTTTTGTTTTGTTGTTTTTTTTTAGTTTAGTAATATATCTCCATAGGTAGATCTTATATTGCAAGCATTTTTGTAAAGCTTTTCCTTTAAGTACTTCTCTTTGGACTACTTCATGGCAGAAGCTTGTTACTAGGATTTTTATCATTCTATTGCTAGAGATAGATGCTAGTAAGTTTTAAGAAATACTTCTTTTGGGTATGAAACTGTCCATCTTTAAAGGGATGTATACTTATAGTTCTTTATTATACCTCATAAATGGCTATGGAAAAGTGCAATGACAAAAATGGAGAAGTATCAACATTTTCCTACTTTATTGAAGATAAATATCTCATTAGTGAAGAACAATGTTTTTAGCTGTCAGTCATGTTGTGGCTGGTGAATTATGCACAGTTTCAGTCTCTATCTTCAGTTTTCTCTCTAGAGTTTATTAATTTCATTTTTAGGCCCTTACAATTTTTTTTCAATTGTAGCCAGGGAAATTTGTATTTCAGCCTCATGTCTCTTGGGCCCTCTTCCATACAGATTTAAGTAGCTCAGCATGTTAGTCAAGATAATGTTGGTTCTTGAACTGTAAGGTACACTGTTAGAAGTAAACAGTATTTTTTGTAATATTTCAGCCTTTGCTCAAAATGTATCTAATAGGTTAGTAGAAACTAAGCTTGGTAGAGGTATTTTAAACAGGTTTTTCTTTCCTTCCTAACATGTCCTAGTTCAGAAAAATCATGCATCTTTGTAAATAGAGTTCATTTACCACATCCAACCCATCTTTCCTCACAATATATGTCATTTTCATACATGTTTTTTCTTAGCTTTTGTTCATAGCATAGAGTTTTTCTTGTTTTCTTTTCATTCCTGGTAGAAACTTGATCTTGCAGCTGACACAGTTTATAGTGAACCAAAAGCCCATCATATAATCCAAACAAGAAAAAACCCCCCACTTTAAATAATTTTTGCAATAATAAAATAAACCTGTTTGAAAAGCAGCACTGTGAAATACTTGCCACTTACTGCTTTTTATTGTGCTCATGAGTTTTAAAATCAATTTTCTTTATCATCGGTGTTTGAAAAGCTCATAGCAGCTAAATTTGCCTTAAAAATTAAAATATGTATGAAGCAAATTAACAGGTTCACCTGTTTCCCACTTAGAGTCAAGACAGTTTTGTGGGATCTTTAGAGATAACATATACTGTGTTTATTGATGTGTGGTTCTTCTCTGATTTTTATTTTCAGTTTCTCATAAATTACTGTGTCAAGTATTCGCAGAGTTATCAGCTAAAACAATATTAGTTAACAGCAGGGAAAATTAAAACCATAAAGTTTAGAATTGTCTGTGCAAATTGGGTTAAACTACCATGATTAAAGCTTCTGCCATGTTCCTAGTTTCTGAGGAGACTAACAAAAAGAATAAGTTTATCTATTTTTCACAGTATTTTGGTTTCTATGTAAGATAGAAGTGTTAAAATAACTAAATATGGAGTTTGCAATGAAAAAAGTGGTTTGCCCTTTCGTTTTACACTTTGTTAGAAAAGACTGGGAATGGAGTTTTGACTCTTTCTAAACACATTTCTATTAGTTAAAAGTAATTTTACTTTTTCAATACAGGAAGATCCTCTCAGATCCCTTAGGATCCTAAATAGCTTAGTTCATAAACGTAAATCAGAAATTCATATGCAAATTTTTTTACCCAGGAATTAAAAATATTCTTATTTCTTTTTTTCCCATCCGTGCATTCACTTGTCTAGTTCAAGTTTCCATTCTAATGGAAACTTGGCTTCATCTTGCAGACATTTCAGTAAAATAAAGAATTTGAAAAAAAAGTCTTAAACAGTGCTAAAGCACTTCTGTTGCCATCTCCATGGCAAGTCTGCTGAATAAATTTCAGCAAGCATGAGTTTACTCCACAGCTAGACAGTAATTTTTAAACTCTGAGTAAGAAGAAACAGCATTTAAGAACAGTGATATATTAAATTAATTTCAGTTACTGCAGCTGCTACCCAACATGGTAGGAGGATTAAAAAAAAATACTAATTGGATTGCTAAAAGAAAGACCATTCTGACTCCTGTGGTTTTTTTTTTTTTTTGGCTGGTTGGTTGGGTTTTGGTTTTGGGTGGTGTTTTTTTGTTTGTTTTTTTGGTTTGTTTGTTTGTGGGTTTTTTGCTTTTTAAAATTTTATTTTATTTCTTCTGTCGTTCTGCATGGTCCTGGTTTCTGTTTGGAAAGATGCAGTCTGAAACTCCCTATGAAACAGAGCTGTCTGTCTGAGATACCTTAAGTCCATTAAAAATATTCAAGCAGAGAACTGGTTTTGCTCAGCAGGATTTAAAGGGCATTCCTAAGGAAATAGAAATTTCTAAATTCATCTAATTTTATGTTGAAGTACAGCCATATGTCACAAAGATGAAAACATGCCATAGTGATCAATATAAGAGGTTTTCCCTTTGTCCCAGTTGAGTTAGCTTAATACAGGGAAATTTAATTAATGAATCTATAGAGACAATGCTTCACTTGTTATCCTTTATTTACATTTGGAGCAAGATGATTTTCATAGGCACTAGATATCCACTAATCCTAATAAAGTCAGCACAAGCTTCAGGTATTTCATAATGCTGAAAGGAGGGCCAGAGTGGTTTAGAGGAAAATATGTAGCGAGCCTTTAAAAAAACCAAACCAAAACAAAACAAACAAACAAACAAACAAACAAAAAACCAACAAAAAAAACCCACAAAAAAACCCCAAAACAGTATAAGAAGTGTTGTCAGATTCTGATAGACAGCTAGCCAAAAGTCTTATGCAGACTAGCAGCACATTTAATGAGTTATATCTATCTATTATAATTCTGAAGTCCAGAAGACTAACTACATAAGTTACTTTGGTTTGCATGCTTTGCAGTATGCAAAAAGTATTTTAAAAATCCAGGGGAAAAAATGTATTCTACAGCTAAGGATTTAGAAACAAATAGCTTAAGAAAATCTTCTGGCTGCTTGCCAAGAAAATTTTTAAGCCTTCACATTCCATGTCTGTTTTTAGCAGATGAGATTCTGCTCTTGTTTGAATTGTGTTTTCTGCTCTGAAGTGCTCGGCACTTCAAAAAAATAGCACTTCCTAGTTTCTCAGTGTTTCTATCCATGGCATGTGTGGAGTAGCATTTGTATACATTCAAGACAAAATTAAGCTTTTCCTTTTCAGTTTACTGCATTGATTTGGCAATCCTAAGAGAAAGCATGTTTTTTCTCTACATTGTCAGTAGTTTTTTAATTTTCTCTGGATCAGAGTGATGGAATTTATGTTGCATAATGGTCTCTACAAATAAAAGAAAGACCCTTAAGACTGAACAGTGAATCCCCTGTTGCCTGCAGTTCTGACCGTGTACTTCACTCTTGGATATTTCTGTGACTGTGGAAAGCTGACAATCCCTTTTAAAGTGAGAGGACCTCTGATTATATATAAAGTAAGTAAATACTATTGCTGGAAATGGGCAAAAGCAAAGTCATATTACATTTATCTTCTATCTCTAAACAGCTGAAGTCAGGAATTCTGTTCTTTGTAAGATTCATCAGAAAGAAACAAGAGCATCATCACAGGGCCTTTTTCAAAAAAAAATGAATACCGTGTCATAGAATTTCATCGTACTGTATGTGTCCAGAGAAATAATAAATCCCATTAAACACTGAAAATATCTTTACAGCACTTTTTATAGTTAGAATTTTTAGTTCAAAAAATGCACTGCTAAGCTCTTGCTATGAGCTTGTTCTTTTTCTGTAACTATATATTTAAAATATTCAGTATTGACATAGTAACTCCATATGTGGATTTAAAGATATAAGTTCAACACTTGAAAATCAGACCATAAGGAATTTAATAATATTTTCTGGTTGAACACCTGCCCAAGTAAGAACCAGCTTTCTGTTTTCTGAGAGTTACCCTTTATTCAAGAAACAAAACCACCAAAAGAACAACCAAAGCCTAACCTAAGCTCAAGTATGTTCCCTTTCTTTTGCTATCTAATCTGAGCATTGATAAGATTTGATTTCTTCTAGAAGGTTTCTCTGTATTTTAAGACTCTAGTGTGGTCCCTTGTCAGACTTTCCTTCAATTCTAAGCTGTCCATGCAGGGACTCTCATCTTAGTGGGTGATTCCTATGAGCTATAACAACGTTCAAAAGAAACACTCAATATACCATTGTTCCAGAATCCTGGATTCCTAATGCCCTGCTAGGTAGCATCTGAGCTAAATATATTAGTTCTGTTGTTAATTTGAGGGAGCAATGGAGTGAAAAATGAAGATGAGACTTTTGTTTTCCCTCATAAATATCAACTTCTTTTATTCCATGTATTTACTGAACCAAAAAGTTTGCACAGGAGTTCTGAGTTAGTTACAAGCTGATGACAAGCTGTTATGCTGCATTTCTTCTACAGCCTGATTCTCAGATTGTTACCTAGAGACATTTTGAAAATCCTCTGTGGTCCTGCTTTAAGATGGGAAAAAAAATATCTTCAATTTCCTGGCATAAATCAATCTGATGGGAATGTTATCGCAAATTACCATATCATAACAGAACATGTGTTGATGTTTCTAGAGAACTCATAGCTTTCCGTCAAGCACAACGTCCTTAGTCTTTTACAAGATAAAAATTATATTAACACCCTTATGCACACTGCTCTAAGTCTGGCCATACTAATATTTGGAATTTGCCCTAGGAGGGAATTTACCAGTTTCATGGAAATATATTCTTATCATGGTTCCTTTTACAGGGAAGAGATAAAGGAAAAATACTAAAGAATTTTCTGTGTTGTCGTACTAACAGTGTTTTCTCATT